>NW_010433148.1:2420-51748 GCF_000710305.1 Buceros rhinoceros silvestris
CTGCTTTGCAAGTAGGACAAAAGCTTTCCTGATACTCTGTCGCTGAAGTGTTATTTCTTACAGGAACTTATTCAGACTCCTTGAAGTTACAGGCAAGTTATTTTGGTGAGGTTTGGCCATGTGTTAGAGATACGGCAGAAACTCCAAGTTACGCTCTGACCTTTAATTAAGTTGATTTTTTGCCCTGGAAAATGGCAAAATCACTGCAAAGGAAATTAAAGAGGCTGCCATGAGCAGTTCCTCTGGAACTGTTAAGTGGTCTGTGTAAGGCAGTTCAGGGTTTTCACCAAGATTTGACCTGCTGTGCCCAAAGCCCTCTGTCTCACAGTAGCACACATGGTCCGGGATGATCTCTCAGTAATACCCTATACTCCTTCCTACAGCTGGGTAAAATTATAGCACCTTTTTTACAGATAATCACTTTGTGGTGAGTCTCAAAAGTGGTCGCTTACACTTTTTCCAGGTGTGTTAATGCCAGTCAAGAGTCCATCAACAATGCGAGGTGTACAGACAGATATGTGCCCACCAAAGACATTTAGCTTCTGAACAGTGACTTTCTGGCTTGCAAACAACTCTAGCCAGAAAATTATCACCAAGACATTAGACAGCTCTGCTCTGCAGTTCTCAAGAACCGAGACAAGAATGGCAGAGATTTTCTGTCACTCACAAAACTCTTTTTCTAAAACACTGTTTCTACCTACAAATTTCTATGTGAACTCTGTGCAAACTCAATGTATGAAAGTTATGCATCTCTCTTTGAGAATGCTTTTTTAGACCACAGTTTGCTGCTGCTAGTGGTGGCTTACATAACTTGCAGTATGATAAGGATCCCTTCAGACAACAGCAACCCAACCATGAAATCAAGATTTTTCGATCATGTTTCAAGGAAGTGCTTGTTTTTCTTCTTTTGCTATTGTATTGTGCTGTCCTTTCTTTTCTGGTGTCTTTGAAGCTATTCAGTCATACGTACAGTTGCAAAATATATGAGATAAAACAAGCTGTCGTTAATAAAATGGATAAATCGTTGAGCATTCTGCTGCTGTCTCTGTCACTTATCTCATGTTCCATACCAGGGACAACTTTGAACTACTTGGGGCTAAATGAGACATTCTGGGAAATGTGATGGTGGGTCTTCATGCTAAAAAATGCAGTGGACTGTGTAGCACACTGCAGGTGCTTCAGGTGAGCAACAAGAGGAAAGGTACTGTTTGTACCTCCAGGTACAAAACATGGATCAAAGTTTCCCACTTATGGTTTTGATCAGGAGGAATAAGTGCAGTATGTGCTGTTTTACTATAGAATACAGATTAAATAATTCTGAATGTTTAGTTTTACTTCCAGGAAATAATCCAGGGCGTGAAGAGACCATAAGTCTATGTGGAATCACAAAATCACTAAAAAGTACTGGACTGAGAGGGATCTTAAGAGAACATTTCATCCATTACTCGGCTTCAGTCATAGCCATATCTTTCCAGACTGTTTCTTGTCTAGTCTTTTTATTTTTTAAACTTTCTCTGATGGTTATTTCATAGTCTCCACCAGTGCTCAATCATTCTTGCTATTGTAATGTCTGTTCTGCAGTCTGAGCTAAATTTCCACTTTGTGTAATTTGATATGATTATGGTTGCTCCTTAGGCAAAGGTCATGGTGTCAAGGATTCCTTTTGTCATTTCAGAAGCCTTTCTTCTCTTTGAAGACCACTGTGATGTTTCCTCTCAGTTCTTCCATTCCTAGACAAAACATCCTGCAGTCTTTCAGTCTTGATGATAAGATTTTTTTTTCTCCTTGCTTCTGTGTAGAACAAAAACGAGCTTGCTTTTCCTGTTTCTCTGGCTAGCTGCATGTTGAGAATGTTAATCATGCTTCATCTTTTCTGTTCAATAACCATTTTGCGTAATTTTCCGGGTGGACCTGAGATCCATCTAACAAGGATGGCACAGAGGCAGAAACTGTTCCAAAATCAGAGTAAAAAAAAAACATGGCATACAAGCTGTGAAGGTAGGTTTAGTTTAATGCCTAAGAAGGAGTTGTATGTGAAGTGAAAAGAAGTGCATGGGATATCTCAGAGGGAGGTAACCTCTCCCTCAGCACTCTCTCCCATACCTCTCCTATCCGCTGTGGGGTTTTTTTAGGGACCATTCTGGTTCTTGTAACATTTCTGCAAGAGACTTACAGTTGAAGTACAGAAAGTTACAGCCATGAAAAGTTACTTGCAAATCTGTTATAAAGAATAGGAGAAAAATACTGCTCTCGAGCCTGTGATGAAAAACCACAATGTTTTTTATTTCTCTCAAACGGCTGAGGAGTTAATAAGTCAGAAGATGTCAAAGCCAGAACAGGAGGGAAGGAGGGAAAAGAAACCCTAGTGTCACTTCCTGCCACAAAGAATTTTTCTTGAGTGCCAAATATATAATAGAGTTGTTTTTCTAACCTTTCTAACTGTAAACATCAGTGCAAGTGTCTTTAAGTTTGATCCTTCAAAGCATTTAAATTTCTCTAATTTTGGTGAAAGCACAGAATAGAAGGGAATTACTCAGGATAGCTACAAAGCTAGGGAAAGTAATGGGTGACGCTCAGATAAGATGAAATCCCTCATCTGCACCATCAGAAAGGAAGCAAAACTCATTTCCAGGTCTTTCCACTTCACCAGCAGTGGAGATGAAGATGATCATGATTGAGTACTGAAAAGATGGGACGAATGCTTTATTTCTACAAGGGTATATGAGAGAGTGCCTTTTCATCAACGGTGCTGCTCTGAAGCTGAGGTTTCTGATGGAAGCCTTTGCATTTTAGTTAAGTCCTTTGCTAACAGAAACTTCATTTAAATTATTTTAAGATGCATTTAGAAATAACCAAATTATGTTTATTTCTAGGATATCTGTAGAAATGAATCATCATTAAAAACTGAAAATGTTACCCACAGGTGCTGGAAAACTGGTCAGAGATTTGTTCTAAAATGCAAAATAGGTAGACCCCTGATACTTACTAAAAATTATGTAACATATACCAGTTTATCCTACAAGAAATCTACCAATCCCTTACGCTCAGCTGGAGGTGTTGAAGGATAAACTCCTCTGTGCCCTAGTGATGATGGATGCATGCAATCTGCACTGGATGAAATTTGTGTTCCTTATGTTGTACGTACTTCAGGCAGAACACCTAGTGGAGTCCTTTCTGTTTAAAAATAATCCAAAAATCCAATATTTAAAGAGCAATGTACTGATGGAACAGTTGACAGTGTAGCACAGAGGGTGTCTATACATTAGGCAGTGAAGAGAGTGACCTGTGCTCAATTTCATGAGAACTGTTTTGATCTGAGGACTGTACGTCCTCCTTATGCATTTTGCAGCAGCCAGTGCATGCCGGCAGCTGGCCCTGGGTGCACACCGTGTGTTTCCACCTAACAGCTAATGCTAGGCAGTCATCTGTGTGCCTGTGTGCAGGCATCTGCTCAGAGGCAGCCGGCCTCTGACACATGTGTCTCTAACCAAAGCTTTATTTTCTTTTGGTCTGTTTTGTGGTCTGTTCAGACTCCAGAGAATTAGGAAAACTCACCTTTGCTGTCTTCCCCTTTTTGATCTTCCTCTTTAGACCTTTAATTGATACCATGTGCTCAGGACACTGTTGTGGCTACAGAGATCAAGGATTTGATTCATCCTAACTTGTGAGACTAACTTCCATAACTGGGAAGACTAGCAAGAATTTTCAGTCAGATGTCATGAATAAGTTTATGGCTTTATTCACACTTTTGTCTCGGAGCAAGTGTTCCATGTGGCTTGAATATGTGGCCAATACAGGTTGCTTTATCTCATGTGAATAGCAGAATCTGGGCCAGACCTGCCAGTCTGTGCAGTTCTTAGGGCAGGGGGTAGGAAATACCAACTCCAGAATTCAGAATGAGAGGGCAATAGACGTTGTCACGACAGTCCACATCACGGCAGAACCTGCATATCCACTTACATGGTGGATAATGTGGCTATACCTGGATAGTGGCAGACTGTTGACAGCAATTTAAGTGTCTTTTCATTGTGATGCTGCAAGGTGGACCATACACTTGTCAAGCTATCAGCAAGGTGGAGCCACCTAAAGATCATTGAGATGCTGAAAGTGCATTTTGGATCTTCTTGTGTCCTTTACAAAGAAGCCAGTGAAATATTTTAGCAAGGCTGGGGCACTGCCGTCTTCTGCAGAGGCTGTACATGCAGTCAGCTGCTATAGCTTGGTCATGATTTTCACTGGGGTCTAGCAGTATGTGCCATGATTCACAGCCTCCTCAAAAGGGGAAGGAAAGCTTTCATTCTTGTGCCACCTTTCCGCTGCTACAGGTTTGCTCCAAAGCTAAAACCAGATTCACTAACATATTGAGGACTTCTTTAAATTAATCACCTTCCTGTTTTGGTTAAAAGGTCAATGAGCTGATCATGACCTAACATCACCATCACCTTACTGAGGTTGAGACATTTTATCAGTCACCTTGCTGAAAGTCAAAGCCACTGAATAAGCAACTGAAAAATATTAAAGCTTAGTTCTGTGATTTGAATTAGCAACTTGAAATCTTTATTTGGGCAATATGTTTATTACATTTCTAGCAGGCAGAAAACTGTGCCCTGAAACAAACAAACAAACAAACAACTAAATACAAATCTCCTGAAGTCTGGGGAAGATGACACTGGTGTGTCATCTCCTCTAGACATGGGGTTGCACTGGTGTGTTAAACAGAGATTTCTTCAGGAGTGGCTTTAAGATTGTTCTGCAGCTCTGTGGTAGTGATTTAGTGCCAGCCCTAAATGGTTCTGGCTGGAGAGAATCCAATCTGAGCACACCATTACTATGCAAAAGCACACACCATTTGGCTGCTGGTTGTCAACAAAGTTATGTCTGGAAAGGATCACACTGCATGGTATATCACTAATGCAGAAACCGGGTAAATACAGTTTAAAGTAAAGGTAATCTGGGGTAAACCAGTATAGCTGAGGGACTCGACGTACCTTGGGTCCTGCAGTTGAATATCTCTGGTGACTAGGTCTTAGTGATGTACTCTTCTCAGCATTTTAAATGCTGATTTTTATTCTCAAAAGCTTAAACAAGAACTAAACAATGACACTGACAGCTTTACTCGTAGTCTCTAATGAAATCCGATTGTGACCTTACAATAGGAACTGAGAGCACTGCACTAAATCAGCTTCTAGTTCAATATGCATCTGTCCTACCATTACGCTAATGAAGTTCCTGGAATGGTGCAACGATGAAAAATATATTACAAAGTGCTACACGTATTGAAGTATTGATTATTTAGGAATATGCAGGATGAAGTGAAGATATCCCATCAGAGAGAGAGCAAAACTGAAGAATGGAATAATACGTAACTTGGAAGGTGATTTGACAAAAGCAGGGAAGAGAACAAAGAAACAAGTGCGACTAGAAATGTAGGAGACAGCTGTGAAAGTCTGGCCCCAGTACATCACCTACATAACAGCAGCAGTGTAGAAGGATTTAAAGGGCAGCAAGAAAAGACCGAAAAATTTCAGAAAAAGAGAATGAAGTGATCAAGTCAGGAGATAAATCTGATTTTTTTTTTTTTTTTTACTTACGGAGGACTATCATAGAAGTAAGATGCTAAGAAAGACGTTGTACAGCTGCTGTTATTCCTTTCCATCCTGCTCTTCAGCTATGCCTACTGCTACTTTATAGTAGCATTGAGAAGCACTACATACACTCACGCCCCTCTCCCCACAGTCATTCAATTTAAATCTTGACTTCAGGTCTTAATAACAAACTCTCACCTGCTGGAGACACCATACTGTAGATCCCATTGCATATTACGTATAGTTTGAGGCTTCAGTACAAAATGATTCCTACAGGTACTGGGATTCTTTCTCTGTAGATGTCATGGACTTTCTGGCACTTTGTACAGAGTACATTTCTAAGCCAGACATCTGACTTCACAGTTAGCCATTTATACGTTACTTCAACACATTCTGATGAAGAGTAGTGCTTTCAAATATTTTGCATTATGAAAAAACTTTTGAGAGCAGCTTGCTATGTAATGAGGTCTTTTAGGGTTATTGATGTGTAAAGGTCATGCTTTTGCAAGACAGGATGAACAGTGGTGTACCACATCCAGAACCTGGCTGGCTGAGCTCTTTCAGTAGCCAGATTATGATCTGGGCTCACCTGGAAATAATGGCCTGTGAGCAGTAACGTCAGGAACGAGAATGGCTGGGAACTGTTAATCACAGGTTGGACGCGATGTTCTATAGGTGAAGGAGGGAATTGTGATATACGATCAGAAAGAATCTACACTGCTAGGTACAGGTGCTAACAGGGTTTCAGTAATGCGAGGGGATGAACATTCCAAGTCAGCTCTAGCTGCCTCTGTTAAGACAGCTGTATCCTTGCCACTTGGGATGTGCAGAGGGGCAATTCTGCACCAATATATGTTGCTAACACTGAACTTTAGCAGGAAGGAAGTGCATGTCACTGTTTTTTATGGGATTGTTTTGGTTAATCCCATGGTATACACAGCACAGTAAATACAAGATATTTACAGACATTTGGGAAAAGCCATTATTCTGCTACATGAATATGTATTGGATTTGTATGGCAAGGTTTTGGTAGCAGGGAAGGTACAGAGGTGGCGTCTATGAGAAGCTACTAGAAGCTTCTCCTATGTCAAACAGAGCCAACGCCAGCTAGCTCCAAGACAGACCTGCTTCTGGCCAAGGTGAAGCCCATCGGTGATGGTGGTAGTGCCTCTGTGATAACACATTTAAGAAGGGGGAAAAAAATTGCCCAAGAGCGATTGCAACTGGAGAGAAGAGTGAGAATATATGGGAGAAACAACTCTGCAGACACTAAGGTTAGTGAAGAAGGAGGGGATGGAGGTGCTCCAGTCACCAGAAGCAGAGATTCCCCTGCAGCCCATGGTGGAGGCCATGATGAGGCAGGCTGTCCCCCTGCAGCCCATGGAGGTTAACAGTGGAGCAGATATCCACCTGCAGCCTGCGAAGAACCCCAACCCTGCACTGAAGCTGGTGGATGCCTAAAGGAGGCTGTGATACTGTGGAAAGCCTGTGCTGGAGCAGGCTTCTAGCAGGGTCTGTAGACCCATAGAGAGAGGTGGCCATGCTGGAGCAGGTTTGCTGACAGTAATTGTGACGCTGTGGAGGACCAATGCTGGAGCATTCTGTTCCTAAAGGAATGTACCCCATGGAAGTGATGTGTGCTGGAGCAGTTAGTTCATGGAGGATTGTCCCCCATGGGAGGGACCCCACGGTGGAGCAGGAGAAGAGTGTGATGAGCCTCCTCCTGGGGAGGAGGGAGCAACAGAGACAATGTGAGATGAACTGACTGCAACTCCCATTCCCAATCCCACTGTGCCACTTGGGGAGAGAAGGTAGAGAAAATTGGGAGTAAAGTTAAGCCCAGGAAGAAAGGAAGGGTAGGGGTGTCGCAGGAGAAAATACCAATGTGGTTGTGATTAGGCAGCAATCTAAGATTTATTAATGGTGAGAAGTAGATCAAAGGGTTGATTATTTAGCAGTGCTTAATCACTAACCGATTTAAAATTGACAGGGTGACTCAGTAGAATATGTTACAATTTAAAAAGCGCCTTAGTTACAGATTCAATGATGACAAGATTCACACTAACTTGTTGCAGGATATGTTATATGTATATTCGTGCATATGCATAGACACAACCGCAAAACACAGACAAACAGAGACATTTGGATCCAGTGAAATATATACCCATCCACACGCATGCTAGAGAGGGGCACAAAAGAGAGGCCAGCCTATAGTTAAAATTTACTTCCCGAGTTTACAGCAAATACTCGTGATGCTCCAGCAATCTCGGTGGATGGTAAGTGAGTCTTCAGAAGTCTGACTTCGTCCTGGCCTTTCACACTCTTTGTACCTGAGAGACGTCCTGACTCAGGGGTGATGCTGGACCCTGCTCCTGCGATTCAGGACAGCTTGAAGGGTCTCGCTTTAGGATTGTTATTCATAAGGTCCAAGGTGATTGTGATTATCAGATATTTTCCCACTCCAGCCCACCTTGGATATTGAAATATTCTGGTATTTTCTGCCAGTTGTGCAGGCCCAGAACTTGTTGGTTTCTGATGTTTGGCATCGTCCTCCTGTTGGCCTCAACTCAAGTACAGATGTACCAGGTTATCAGGTGGTGACTGTCTCCTAAGGATAGGGAAAGCAGTGCAAGGCTGGGAAAACAGGTCTGATGCACCAAGGAGGCACCTTAGTGTTCTGGTTTGTTGCCTTTTGTGATCCGTGCCTGACTTACCCTGGGATGTTTTGTGGCCTTGGAAATAGGGAAGGTGGAGAGGGAGAGAAATCACCTCAGGTCTCAAGTGGGCTTCGAGTGACATCGAGACTGTACCTCCAGAGGGACGAAGGTGTTTTTTAAGATTTGGCTTTATTTCTCAATATCCTACTCTGATTTGATTAGTAATAAATTAAACTAATTTCCCCAAGTGGAGTCTTTTGTCTGTGACGGTGAATTGGTGAATGATCTCTCTCTGTCCTTATCTCGACCCAAGAGCCTTTCATCAAAATTTCTCTCCCCTGTCCAGTTGAAGAGAGGGAGTGAACAGAAGCATCTAACAAGTCAGAAAACATGGGCTAACACCTTGGCAAATGAGCATGAATAGGTACTTTTGAGAACTTGGAGCTGATTTGAACAAGGGGAATCCAATCTATGCCACTGAGGCAAGAAAGCTGCAGGAGGGAACGGGAACCTGCTGTCCTGTACTGTGTCACTTTCAAAATCCACACGAGTGAAACAATGCTTTATACTGTTACTTTTGAGCATCAGTTAATGCTCTTTCAGATTAGTTTTAGAATGTGCTTGACTAAGCAATCTGTAGGTGTATCATCTGCAGAGTGTCCTTAGTGGTACCGGGTGGCCCTGGCCATCTGGTAAATCCTTCCTCTTATGGCTTGAATGGGCTTTCTCTAGCCTTGGTAAGCATGCAAGTGCTCAGCTTATTATTAATCACTACAAAGAAATACTTTAGCAAATGTATGACTTTTACAACTTCTCATTTGTAATGCAAAGCTGCTTTCTTTTTTTCCTGAAGTTCATAGAATTTAACACCCCTGCAGAGATCAGTTGTATATGAGCAATCCAGAATATCATTTCAGTTATTTAGAGGTGAAGTTCAGACTCTTGTCGAGAAGAATGCAGTATGTCTTTCCTTAGTCTTTCAGTGCCAGTATTTTTATTGTCCATCAAAGTCCAATGTCTGCTTTTAATTTAGCTGGTAAATCTGCTACAGTCTGTGAAATAGGAATGATTTGGCCCATTAGAGGCCTTGAAAAATGAAGCCTTTGTTTGGGAGCCATTAGATTTCAATGCCACTGATTCACTTACTGTTTTTTCAACTTAACAGATTTGATTTATTGGGACAGAATTATGAAACATATTTTTTTATGTTGATGGCCCGAATAAATGGCAAATAAATGGAAAATTGTGACACGGCATGATTCACCTAGTAATGGTGATGGCTAAACAAAACTGATGCTCTCTCATATATTGTGCTTGGAATGGATGCACATGGTGCCTGTTTCTGACTGTTGGCTAGATAAAAGGAGACAGTAGTCAGTTGGCAGCAGTTAGAAATTGTTTGATAGAAAATGGCTTGTAAAGACTTGGTCTTTTTAGAGCAAGAGGGCTTAAAGGTTATCCCTGCTATCAAATTACTGCAGAATTGAAAAAAAACCTTGCTACAGCAAATCCTTTACCCTTCCCACACCACAAAAAAGAGGTAGATGAAGGAGTGGAATGAGATTTATTTGGGCTGAATCTGATCCTATTAAGATGTATTCAGATTGATAAATTCTCAAGATCTCTGTAAAGGACAAACCATTGCAAAAGATCTCACTTTCTTCCTGTGTCTGGAAGCATTACATTTTAATTGAGGTAGACTATACTGCTTTTTCCCAAATCACAGATGAAAATAATGGACAGCTTGGTGCCCAATATTCTTTGCTCTCTTCCATTTGAGTACATAAATTGAGATTTGCTTGAATGACCTTGTTAATTTTATTTAAAATTAACAAACAAACCAAAATAGACCCCAAATCTCACATTTTGACATGTGTAATTACATGGTTTGGACTAAATCAAAAGTCACAGCTTTCTGTGACCTTTCTCTGGGACTGTAAGGGGGCAGTTTGCCCAAGACCATTAGTGTTAGAATACCCATATAGGAATTACCATGGGATGACATGCAGATGTACTAGTATTCATCTGTCATTATTTCAACTGTCCTTGGGCTCCTTAGATAGTCTGCCAATTTAAGAGAACCAACAATCTCGAAAAAGGAGTGGGGAGATAAGCAGGGTGGAATATTAGGATCTTGTGAAGGCAGACTGTAACCCCTACTGGGATTCCAGTCCTGACAACAACCTTGAGGTGTGGTGGGAACACTTCCCTTCCCTGTCATGTTAGAATATTTCATACACTGAAAAACCAACAGAAAATGTCCTTTGTCATAGCTAGTATTGTTGCTGAGCTTGTGAGTCTGAATGCTCAGCCTTTCAAGATGGCTCCTGGAGAACTGGAAATGTGTCAGCTCAGGGTCATCCTAACCTGATTTTACTGCACATGTGTGTGCCCGGAATTGTTCTGTCAAGGACATAGCATTCAGTAGGCCCTCTCACAGCCACACCCAACAGGGAAAACTGTTACGACCTCTCCTGAGTGTGTACCTGAATGGAGGTAATCTGGATGATGTAGCTCAGCCCTTGAAGAGACAGGCTGCAGTCTTCTCTCAGAAGATGATTTGGACATACAGAACCTTGCTATTGAGCAGCTGGGACCAGCTTTCTGCATCATAATCATCTTCTTGCAACCAGGTTGGGAAAAGAAAAAAAGGAACTGCACGTATTGATGGCAGTGGTTACTCACGTCTATAGGAAAGGTTAGAGAAAAACTGAGGAGTGCCCTCTTAACCAGCTCTGTGGGTACCATTGAAATCTGTAGTCAAAGGCACAGTTCAGAGTAGGAAGTGACAGATCAGTCTTTGGGAGACAGGACAGCCTTTTTTGGTTTAAAAATTAATAAAATACCTCAACTCCTTGAGAAATTTTCTGCAGCCAAGGACCACTCACAATGCTGACACATCTCTTTTAGGACTGAGGAATTAACTGCATGCTCAATGATACTTGTTCTCAGAGATGGAAAATATTCTGGAGCAGCCAAATAGATGCTTGATAAAAATGTGGGTTTTCCTGGAAAGGAATGCCAACTTCAGTCTGAAGAGCACCTTTGGTCTTGGTATTGCCAATGCTAACCAAAAGAAACAAGAATTCTGAAAATGCTGATCTGAAAATGCTGATGCTTCCGAGAAGATCAGCTAGACGTTCTGATCCTCAGTGTGGTAAGAGATTGCAGCATATGGAAATGCATCATCAGACCATCAGACAACAGGCTCAAATGCCAACCTGTTTCTTTCTTCCTTCAGAAATCATCAGTACCAAATAATTAACAGAATGTTCCAGGAGACCGCGAGGTGTAATACTAGCTGGATACACACCCTCTTTGAGCTCTGGCACATCATGAGTCTGATTACAATGAGGAGAAAAAGATCTGTGCCATTTCTGCATAACTTGGATGATGCACGGAGCTTGTTGCTGAACTGATCACTGCCTTTTGCAATATAGGCTATCCATCAGTCTGTCCATATGCCCACAGACTGCCGTCTGTCAGGGAGGCTGATGTCTGCAAATTCAAGAAAGTTGGTGTAATAACCACATTTCAAATGCAGCTGCACTTTTAAATTACGTAGTGCAGCTTTGAGGGTGGCGTTATGGAGGAACTGGGCTCTGTGTGATTCTGCAGTTGTGCCCCAAACACTGAAACTGATTTAATACTAATAAAGAAGAGGTCAAATATATCTTTTGTAAACTTGCCTTAATGTTGTACTTAATACTGTACTTTTCACTGCTTCATTGAAAACCAGTGAGGAGAAATGTTACAAGACTTTGTATACTGTGACTTTGTATGGCTGTAGAAGGATGATATGACTAAATAGGGTCAAATGCCTCTAAGAAAAAAATCACATTTCCTTATGTTTCTAATATCATGGCATTAAAAAACCCTATACTGTCCTCAGTGCAGAATTACTCAAGCACATTCCTCATGCACCTGGGAGATGTTACCATTAATGCAGCTGAACTGAAATCCCTTCTCAGCCTTGATGGTCCCTGTGCTAAGGAAGCTAACGAAGTTGAAAGAGAAAGTCTAGCTGTAAAGGAGTGATATTTCCAGTGCTTTTTCCTATCAATTACCCAAACTTTTGGTAAAGGAAAAAGCTCTTGGCTTTCAGATGCTTCTCCTGCATAAGATGAAGGTCACATTTCACATGACAACGATTATGGTATCTGTTTACCTGCATGTTGAAACTGGAAGGCTCAGATCAGATTATATTGTGCTAGCTAAACATTTATTTTGCAGACAGACAAGTCTTGGTAGCTATCAGAGCTCCCTGACATCCTCTTTTAAAGCATGCCAACTCTCTACCAGTAACTGGAAGAAGACTTTAGAGATATTAGGAGGCAAATCTATAGGAGACCACTGTATGGTTTAAGACAAATCACCTGGAGAAGAGGGAGACAAGCAGGGAGAAAAGATAACTCAAAAAAGCACAGTAAACCTCATGTAACCATTAGAAATTTTTGTACTTGTATAACTTCTTTTGAGCCAGAACTGGCTGAAGACATGCCAGATATAATGCTAACACTGAATTCACTCCTCATCAGCGTGCTGCCTTCTCCACCACAGGCATACCTGCCCACACTAAATAGAGCCCTTTTTCTCCTAGGGGACTGATGGCACCCTCTGGCAGGACCCAGGTAGCAGCAGCAGCACTCAGCAGAGCTTGGGAGCTGTGAAACCACCAACTGGCACTGCTGCAGCTGGTCAAGCATCGAAACCATGGAGGGTTGCAGAGTTCAGTTCAGTGACAGCCTGTTCTGTCCTTACTGTATGACAACCTCCTGTCCCAGTTATGGAGAGAATGATGAAGAATGTGGACGGGGAGATGGAGCAGATAGGGAGTGTGGTCTTGCTGATCTGTTGGCCAAAGCAACTGCCCAGCTATCAGAAGCAAGCCCCTCTTGTTTTTTGAGGCTAGTCTTTCCTCACATGACAGAGTGAGCAGCCAGCAGAAGTCATTATTGGCATTCCTCTGAAGAAATAACTTTTCAATGAGGTGACAACTATATTTGTATGGGGAGTATTTGGAATATGTCCTCCAAACTGCTGTATAATCAGACTTCGAGAGAAATTAATAACAAGGCAAGTTTTGAGGTCAAATATGTTATAATCAGTTGGTGGCTTTTTCAAAAGTGGGATGTTCTAAAGTTGCTCTCTTACTAAAATTTGAAATGTCATGAACAGTTGGGGAATAATTTCAATTTTAAACAGACAGCAACGTTCCCTATGCTAGAGTCAATTTAATAAAAGGCATGTGGGTAAGAAGTTCATAGAATGATAGAAAAGCTGAAGTTGTAAGAGAACTCAAAAAATCATCTTGTATATAGAATTTAAAGTTTAGCATTATAATAACAAAACAATCAGAACTGATGCTGCTAAAATATCCATTGTATAACTGTCACAGGTTGAAAAAGTGGCATCCGGTTCCACCATGTTGGACCCAGGACAGTAACCTAACCTTATTAGTGTAGCATATACTAAGAGGAGTTGTCAGTGAATGATTTACCTAGAATTAACTTAGAGAAGTAAGTACTAGACAAGGTTTTGTCTGAAGTATTGGTAAAACGTTGGTCTGGTCAGCAAACAATAAAGAACGGCATGAAATTGCCAAAACAGGAAGAAAATAGGTGAAAGGCAATTGCAGCAGGAGGAGACCATGACCACCGACTCGCAGACCACTTACTCTGAAAATACCACCTATTCAAAAGAAAACAATAGGAGTAAATTGTTGTGCATGTGTACTGATTTACGTACTAAGTGAAGAAATTGTAGCCTATCATTTAATAGGATAATCATATATAGGTATTAAGAAGTTAAATATGCAAACCATAAGCGTAACAGCAGGATGTGCTCAGTATTCTTAAGCTTGGGATCTGTTTTTTTTTTTTTTATCACAGTTAACTTTGGGGCTACTGGGTCTTCACAGTGACACATCAGCAAGGTCAGACCACTTTCACCTCAAAAGCTATCTGTACGGTTGAAATGGTTTCTTTCTCTGCAGCTCTGTGAACTTCTCCATGGTGGTAATCTGCTGGTACATTATCAAGCTGTCCCATTGTTAGGTCTTTCTAAAGTTCAATGCAATTCTCTGCTGACTGGCTTTATCACCTGTCTGCTTGGTCCCTCTTTTCAGGGTGTGAACAAAAAAAGTCATTCAGGTTTATGAGGTACAATCTGCTCTTTGCAGGCCCGTACTGTTGCTGTTTATTTAGCAGTTGTCTGCCTTGATCTTCCAGATTAATTCCCTTATCATTTGGTCGGTTGTTTTTTACCAGTGCTGATGTCAAACTAAGTGATAATGTTCTAGAAGTTGCCCATTTTTATTACACATTATACCACATTTGCACTCTCAGCTGCTCCTAATTAATTTTAAATAAGTATGTGCTAATGGTATCTCTGTTTCTCCTCCCTGGCAGTTCTGAAAAAATCTGGCAGAGGTGTGACCTTGCTGCCTTGAGCTTTGTGAGAAATTATTGCTTGAGCTTGGGTAGATGAAAACCTCTAGGTCTGAGAGTAGGCATTCCCTTTCAGGAGGTGCTAGGTCCTAAGGACGCAACAGCTCACATCCTTGGATGCAGTCCATTTATTTTACAAGCATAGACATAAACTCTCCTCACCTCAGAACATAATGGCAACATTCATCTAAAATGAAATCTGGATGCTGGCGAGGTGCCCAGTCCTTTGCCCCTGCTGACATAGTCCAGCACACTCCTGAAATGCCATGTTCTCTATATTTTGTTTTTAAAATGGAGTCTCCAAGTAAGCTAATCACGTGTATGTTTCTTGTATGGGCTACACTCTGCAACCCAGAAGGTACTTAGGTGCTTAGTCTGGATTTTGTGTTGTACATGATTCAACCTGCATATATTCTGCCAGAAGTCAGTAATTTGTATTCATAATGGCAAAGATTTGGAATAAACTAGCAAACGCTTTACAGTAAGTAAATTCACTACCAGCTGGCAAAATGATGGGAGAGAATTCCATCTTAAAGTGCAGCCTCTTATATTTTCTTCTGCATATTAGCAATCTTCTGGAAGTGTATCCTCAACACACCAAACTCAATATAAGATGAAAATCACATTTATCATCAGAGACAAGTGAAGCAGATGACTTGTCTTGAAGACTTTAATATCCTAATCTGATTTGTTTTAAAAAAAATAGTCCTCAGAAACTACTTAGTGTCTGTATTTTCCTCCTTAATAATTGGTGCATTGAAACAATATTGTGCTTTACAGTGGTGATTGTATTTTATCTGAGAATTGAGCTGTCAGATTAAACCTCCTTTTAATTCTGAACTGACAGCATTTTCCTTCCTTCTAACTACCACCATGAAAAATTAAGTATTTTCTTTGGCTTCATCTTCATTTTATATATATAGCTCCATCACTTTCCTCCCCCCTACGTGGAAGGGAGAATGTTGCAGGAAAGAATGTTTTCCTTCTTGTTTGTCTTCTGCATCTATTTGTGCCTCAGCATTATTCCCCTTCTGTGTCACAATGCTCCTCCTTTCCAGCTACTTTTTATCAAAACATAGCAATGTCTCCCCGTAGAAAACCGCTGAAGGCTGAAGATTTTGTGCTCAGATAAATATCTGGGAGAATTCATAATTGTATCCAACCTAGAGTACTCTTTATCTGTCTTCTTCAGGCAAAGTTAAGCTGTCTCAGATAGAGATATTGCCCATGGATTAGAATTAGCGCTATATTTTGTAAGTCTCCATTGAATTTCATCTTTTGATACCCGAAAAAAATTGTTTTATCAATCACATTTCCCTTTACGGGACATTAATATATTTATGAAATAAATGTTTTTCCTCACAGATGAGACTGATGGCGACAGCAAGAACCAAGCTTACTTGATGCGAGTCTTTATCACCTCTGGAATAAATGCATGACTACTGTTACCCTGGAGTCTTTCTAGTCCAGAGGAAAAAGGCAAGTGGGTTTAAACTAATACTGTTCTTTTAGAGCCAGAAGGTGTTATTTAGACAAGAGCCACAGATTCACTAATAGAAATGAAGAAATGACATTCCCATTTTCTTAGTGGTACTGGATTTAATACTGCAGAGAAATATCATCGAAGTATTGAAAACTTGTTGTAGAATGTTTTAATTTTTTTTAATTTATTTTTGGCCAGAGCCTACAGATATTTTTTTCTATAGCCTATTTAAGTCATACAGTACTAGTGTTGGATTGGTACAACCCATCCACACATATGTACAGGCCTTTTTACCCGGAGAGCAGATAAGCTATAATGAACCTCAGCAGTATCAGAGATAAGTCTTTGTAGATGTATAGTGAACCAACTCCCTTTGAAATAAGTGCCTGTTAGATAAGGGTATTTTGTTTGGAGTGCATGTCTTTTAAACATGTTAGACCCAAAATGAGAATATGAAAAGCAAACGAGCCACACTGAGCTGAAATTCTGAGTCATCTTATTAGTTGCTTTAAATTTTAAATACCTCAGATGATTATCCTTTGTTTCACAATACATCATAGGATATCTAAAGGACTGTTCTGAAGACCAACTGTATAGCCCAATTAACAATTTTTTAACATCTTCAGAAGAGTATTGTATTCCAGAAGTTGTGTCTTCTGAACGAGTTCAATTTGTTTCACCTTGGTGGGAAAGTGAGTGGGTAGGAGGCTGCACTCAAAAAGAAAATGTCACCTACAAAGTGCATGTCCCCTGTTCCTCTCACAAACATGCATTTCTTTTAACCTACAATGTTCCTGGTCTTCAAATTAGGGCAAAGTCAGGCAGGCAGCTAGACATTATCGAATGATTTCTACATGCACTGCATTTCAACTCTGTGATACCAAAATTCCAATTTTTACTTTGGTTGTTGTCTAAGCCTTTCCAATATGCCTTCCATTTTTCTTTGCCACCTACCAGTTAGAAAGGCCATCTGTCTTCCCAGTGAAAGTTAAAAAACTGATGTATTAAAAGCACTAGTTCCTTTTAAAATAACTTTCCCCACTATTTTGTATTCATGTAATTTTATAGTGATCAGACTCTGTTTCTTGTTGCTCTTCCTTAGTGCAGTCAAGATTTCTTAGCTATTGAGAGCGTTGCTGTTAAGTAAATGTTGTTTGGGGTTTTTCCTTCGAGTGCAGATCTCTGAGAAGGCATCGGCTGGAACAATCTGGTGTTCTTTCATGAAGATTTTCCCTTCTGGTTTGAAAGTCACATATGTGTAAGATGAAAATTGCTTATTTCTTCAAGAGGACATGCTATTTTTTGCTGTTTGTGATCTGTACAGTCTGTTCATGTTCCATAAAAGATGAATGTAAAAGGCTTTTTCTTCTTGTTTGCAGTTGTTGGAGAAAGCCTGCACTATTGCCTCTGATATTACAGAAAGAAATTACGTCCCAGAAAGGTATTAAAAAATAACATGGAACAGATTCTGTTGTGCAAAAGAAATAATAGATATACCTCAGCCGAGTTCCTGGACTCTCTTAATTTTCATTTACTTTCAGCTGATGAATTCTTTGCAGTTCTGTCAACTGATACAGTGCATCAGGGAAATTACAGCTCATTTCTAAAACCTACTTCAAGGAAAGCACTGAATGTGACTAAAGACTCAGCACAGATGTGACAGAAAGTTATAGCTTTCCTGCTCCCTCATCTTTATGGGCTGAACTGCAAATCACCATAAATGTTTCCTTCCTTAATTACTGAAAATGTTGGGGATACTGCTTAAATAATGACACTGAAAGACAGGAGGTTGGAAAAGAATTTTTCTCAAGTCTTTGATATAACCGATGAAGCCTCAAAAACTCCCAAACCGATAAAAAAATAGATGAAATACATTTTAAGGCTCTTATATCTTGTACCCAAAGGTACAATTTACTCTTATATATATGGTGACAGCAATTTCACTTTCTCTTCATATATATATGTAAAGGCACATTATAAGGGGTTAGCTAATCTACATAGAGATGTGTGGTGCTAATCTCTATGCCAGCTGTAGTGTGAGCAATTAAAGGAAATCCATCTGAAAAATGCATCTGAAAGAAGTCATTCCAGCTGACTTCTGAAGTGTGAGTTGACTACTCTCTAGATTTTAGAGCAGCGACTCTTTCACGGGCATCCCCTTGCCGTGGGGAAGGAGCTTGCGTGCCCTTGTGAGGTTGAGAGCTCTGCTGGTGGTGGCATGTGCCTCCTGTGGGGTGTCCCAAGCCAGACAGATCTCAACTGAAGGGTCAGACAAAGTGTGTCCACGGGCAGGATGGGCTCACTAGCCATCAGACAACCATCCCAGGAGAAGGACAACTCTAACCCCAAACCTGGGCAGATGGAGCTTGTTTACCCTTGTAAGGCTCATCCATCATCTAAGAGAAGGATACTCTAAACAAACCTACGACCCGAGGACTTTGCTGTCACCGTCCAAGCTCGCCAGGCCCTGGCAGATGAACCTCAGGTGTAAAGGGTGGAGCCAGTTCTGCGCACGCTGCGCCTCACCTAAAAAACCCACCGCGCAGGCCTGAAGGGTGCACTCATCGCTTGCAGTGAGCGTGGGAAAAGCCCTTCCCAGATCTTTGTTCACGAAGCCAAGCACGCGATTCTTTTTACACAAATCAAAGCCATGATGATGATGAGATTTTGTATTCTCTGAAGACAAGAATGAGTGCTTCATTTCTAGCAAAACAGATCACACTGTTTATGAAAGAAGTGCTGATAGATGATGAAAGAGATAAAATGAAAATTCCAGGGTTGTGTATGTAGCTTAAGGTTAATTGTTTTGTTATATAATAGAAGTTGTAGGTTGATTGTTTTCTTATATAATAGAATCATTTAGAAACTGTCATATGAAAGACTTTTGTGGTTGGGAAACTGGAACAAATGGGAACTACCTGACTTTGAAGGATGGACCATGAAATTAGGAGGAAATTGGGCAGGAAAAGATGGACTACACACGCTTAAGAATGAGAGGTCAGTTAGAGGACATCTGAGAGTGACCCCCAAAGAGACTGGAGACCCTCGAAGAGGATCCCAACAGACAAATTGTGCAAGCATAATGAATATGTGCATATTATAATTATTTTCAGGAAGTAGCATTAATATGTATAGTTTTCTGATATGCATACGTATGTATGTAAATACACTATGTAATTAATGGCTGTTTAACACTGGGTGTGCATGATTTGAGACACAGAGTCTCTGTACATCCAGTGCTGTAATAAAGAATGCTTACTTTCTAAAACTCAAAAACAGGTCACAGAGAGTTTCATCAGTCACTGACTTTTACAATAGTGATGCAAAATACAAATAATCAGGATATAAGATCACCCTTCTGATTTTTGCCATATTTCACACTTTTCTCAGGAAAGAAAACCAAGGATTGGGAATAAGGTTTCTCCATTGACAGTGAGTTGTTTTCAAAAGTGCAACTGTACAGAATTTTTATTGTTACTCTTCTTTATGGCAGTAGGTATTAATGCAGTATCCTAAATATCATGATTTGGCCTATTACAGGATACAGAGAATACATGAATAGTTAACCCCTTACTTAATGCCAAAAAAAATGTTAATAATACTCTCCTTTGCCTCTGGTTCACAGCTCAGATTGGCATTCATGCAATAGGGAAAAAATATGCACCATTGAATGAAATGAAACAAAGTGGCCAGTGTTTTTTTATGTATTCTTATATATTGGAACTCAATGCATACAACTGGATTGTTTTCCCTTTCATTTTCAACAAGATTAAATGAGTTGGTTTTAACCGTAATGAATTATCCTATTTTTTCCCACAGAAAGATTATATGGAAGTGATATTATAAAGAAAAGAAGGAGAAGTGAGAGTTTTTCAAGGTGGGGGGTTTTTTGGGGGGTGCGCTCTTTTTTTTTTTTGGGTGCTGACTGATCACTGTTTTAAAATTGCCTATAGTTTTTGACACAATTATTGTAATTTGGATTAATTTTTTTAAAAGATAGAAGGACCTGTCCAAAATAAAAAGATGAGAACATCCCTCTCACTGTGTTATTAATATTATGTAACATTATATGACATTAAACAGTTGAAGGAGATTCAGAGTTTGAGAATAGGCACTTCTGTATATCCAGGTATTCTGGTGTAAAGTATAGAAACATATGGCCAAGTTGATAAATGTCATTGACTTTTTTTCTCACTTAGTGCATTTAAATTGAAACTGTGCTCTGAAGTAAAAACATGGTTTTGCAGAGTGGCCTTGGCCAGAAATCTACCTTTTCTAATAGCAAGAAAGACGGTGTTCTGTTAGTTAAGGGGCAAGGAGTTTCCTGCTGGTGCTGTGAAGATATAAGCCACCAGTTGCAGGCAGATGCCCTACATCCACAGGCTGTACACATGGCAGCTCTTCTAGATTCCATTTCTTTAAACAGTCCAAAGCATCACCTGGCTGCTTTGCTCCAGATCTTCTTCTCTAGTGGATGATAATAATTGCTAGAGCAATAACATGGAGGGCTGGAGGAAAATCCTGACTTCAAGCAAGCATGCAACGATTGCTTTGATATGAGCATTGGTTTATAGGCAAAACTAGTTCAAATTAGAGAGAAATGGATAGATAGCAGACTGACTGCTTATCTGCTCTTCTATACCCTTTTAAGTACCTCTTGAGTATTGCTGATGATACTTCCACGCCTGTTGGAACCAGCCATAAAATAATGTTTATCATCTCTTGGAGGTGCCTTCTGCACAGTACGTAAGTAGAAGTTGTCAAGCTAAATGAAGATTTGGAGTACAGAAAATGCTTTGACAATACAGGTATGACTGAAGAAGCCCAAATTCTAGAGAAATTACCTTTTACCTGGCTAAACAACACAGGACCTTACTAAGAAGGCACTAGGGGATGCTGATTTGATCCTGGCACAGAAAGTCATCCTTTGTCAGAGAGACAGTCAGAAGCAGTATCTGATTCAGCCATCCAATTTTAATCTGAGGCAAGCCCAGTCATTTCACAGTGGAGTAAATACACCAAGCAAAGGTTTAACTATATTTGCAGCAATCCTTACTCTATTCCAGAGGTTGTGAGCCAATTATTTCCTTCTGTTTCTCTCCTGACTCTGCAACTACAGCTGCAACTGAAGTCCTTGAAATTTCCTATACCTAAAAAATTTTACTCTAGCTAGGAGCAAGTTGTGTTATACTAAAGATGTAAGCATTTCAAAGAGCGTAAGAAAATATGAATTTTAAAAATTAAATTTAAATCTAATTTTTAGAAGATTTTCTTAAGACATGTGCAATGCACATCCTGAATATCCATGAGATGTGTATTTTAATCCAAAGGATAGAAACTGGGGATGGGAACTATGAAGTATGATTTTGCAGTCAGCATTTAAATTCTCTTCAGGAGCTGAAATGACATTTTTAGTTATTTTTTAAATCACTGTTATGCCTAACGGGTGAAGTGAACAAAATAAAATTGATTTCCATGGAGAGCTACAGGGCCTTCCTCAAATCTCAGGGAACAGCAGGCTGTGGTGCTGCTTCTCAACACCATCTGTTCTTTGGGTTTGAAATGATTTATGAGAATTGAAGTGTTCGCGTTCTCCTGTTGACAGTTCAACTTCAGCAATATGTTCTCAGGCAACAATGAATGTCTAAGCAAGTATATACTACCGCTAAAGTTTACTCTCCTAAAAATGTATGCCATATATTGAATATAGAACTTATAACAATAAAATGATATTCACCTCAGTATATAAATATTTTGAAAAAAAGCTGCTAGTTCTCCATGCTTCCACCCCACCTGTGGATGTTGAATAGATATTCAAAGTATTCACTTAAAGTGTTTTAGAAAACTTTAGAAAATTACATCAACCTTCATAGACATAGGGTTGAGCCAACACTGAGTACTTGTCAATGTCTCTGCTCCCTCCCATCCTTCTTGAAATTCTTCTTAGAGAAAAATAATTGACACGCATCAGCTGAACTTATGGTGCTGGTCTCTGCCATGTTTTTTAAGCCTGTTCTTTATCCTGTTTGAGGATGCTTTTGCGTTCAGAATGACTACCGTCTTCACACTGGGCTGTTATTTTCTTAGCTCAGGTTTGAAGTATATGATTTCATTTTCATGTATTCTACGCTACTGGCATATAGGCAGGTCTCTCCTGAGAGGTTGGTAGCAATAGGGCGCTGTGGGAAAGTGAGTTATTTGGGGACTATGTTCTGAAACCTCCCGTCCTGAATCTCTGCCCATCAGAGAAGCAGAGCTGAATAGTTGTATCTGGCCAGAGGATGGCAATTTCATTTTGCATCCACTTCTGAAGTTTTAAACTTCGCATTTGTTTTGTGACAGAACAACAGACTCATGATTACTGCCACAAAACTCAACACGCCTATCCTTTGGAAATAAAACTGGAGCTTCTTGGATCCTGAACTTCAATCAACTTCCAAAAGAGTTTGCACCACCTTTAGCCTGGTGTCCAAGGCATGAAACACCTGCCTTTCATTCCTTTCTCTAATTCAGAACAGTTTTCCATCTCAGTTGCCTCTGACTGAGGCAGTGAACAAATCTGAGCATGAGCTTCCTACTCTGTCAGCAGATTGCTGATCACTTGGCTAAAGCATTCAGGAGTTAGTTTTCCAGCAAAGCATGACTTTCTGAAGATATCTGGTGAAAACCCTACATCTACTTGAAATGCAAATCATTGCAGTTCCAACTTGATTGACAAAACACACTAATAAAAGCTTTGTTTTGTACTAACTCAAGGCAAATCTTACTCAAACCAGTAAAAAATTTTCTTAAGAGAGCAAGAATGAAAGCTGTAGCAGAAATGGTGATTTGTCATCCCATAAAAATTGTAGAAGACAGTCTCTCAACAAAGCTGGGAGAATAAAAGGCTGCATTTGTCTTTCAGGTACCTGAGTAAGCTAGGAGCATATAGCTAACCATGTGGTGAAAGCCCATCTTAGTCCTTAGGAAGAGGTGGATCTTTACCCGCCATATCAGTTTTTATACTCAAACTTGCCAAGATCTGTTTACAGTTAAGATCTTATTTTTCTAGCAAATCCAACATGTGGTCTGTGTACATTGTCTCCTAATTCAGTAGCTTTCATGAAAGTACTATGCTCTGCTTAAGACTTTACTAGTATCCCGAAGATTTTTGTCTTTTCCATTGCCTCCATGAGTTGGATCAATACCAGCCTTACCCACCACCTTCACAAAGATTTAAACTGAGCTTTAGTTCCTCGCTTCTTTTACCCACTCTTTTTCCATCTCTGAATCTTTAGCATCATGTCTTTTCATCTTGCATTCATTTTCGGTTTTTACTCAGGAATTCTGAAAAAAAATACACATGAAAATAAAAACTGTGAAAAAATGGAACAAAATAAATAATTTGCAATTTATCAAACTATATTCTAATAAATTATATAATCAATATTATATAATCTAAATACAATCAAAATAGCTACCAAAATCATGTAGCCATTTATGAAAGGAACAAAATAATTCATAGGAAACTCTAACCAGTTTCCTTCAATGTTCAGAGTATGTTCACTGCTCTAAGACATCAAGTCTAAACCCTTCTGTATGGAGGAAGAACTCAGTGCATAGAAAGGGTGTAGAATCAACTACCTGGTAAACACAATTGCAAAGTGCTTAGAAGATATAAAGTTGCATTTGTAAGCATAGCAAATTTGCAAGCGGTAACAATCTGCTGGCATAGATAGATGGGTTTTTTTTCCTGTATTGAAGAAATCTATACTTCAGTGACAATCACAGATCCAAATTCTGTTTATATTCAGTGGTAGAGGTTATTTAATGTGTGTTCCTATCTTACTTCATTATGAGCTTCTTACCAGCAAAAGATAATTTTTGATTGTGCTAGGTTTCTTTATTCAGAGCATGCAGTCTGATGAGAGCACATCATCTCATGACAGTTTTTTTTTAATATAGTGACAGATGATGTTCCTATTTCCAAACCATCAAATGTAACAGCTTGGTTCTACTTAATCATCTGGCTTTTTTGTTTCAGTTCACATTGAGTTGTAATTGCACACTGAAAAAATTCTAAAAGTCTGATCTAATGTCCAAATAAAAAGTATTTGCTGAAGAAACACAGAACATGGTATCTGATAGGCACAAAAATGCGTACATTACGTGCAACATAATTTTTGTTGTTCAGTGGTTGAACCACCCAAAGGCATGCCAACACTTTCTCGGGGACTGTTGTGCAGTCAGCAGCTCTTTTACCTGGTCTTCATATACACCATTGTTGTTACACAGTCCTGCTTTTTCACAACAAAAATGAAAGTAGTTCCATTCATGACTTTTAAAAAGGGCAATAAATGCAGAGCAATGCTGCTTTTCTTTGGGGGGAAAAAAAAACCCAAACCAACCAACACACAAATCAAATGTCTAATATTATTGGCTAGCATACTGAATACAGAGGGGTAAAATATGGTCCACATGATGACAGAGAGTAGAACTCATTTTGTGTCCTACGCTTTTTGTCTGCGTGGTCAAGTACACTGCAGCACATACAAAACTACTTGGTTAAGAGCATGTGTCTGAAGGCTTAAGCATGTGTTGAAATTAATTACAGAGAATGTGTAGAAACAGTTAAATGTTTTAATTCTTGAGAATAAGGTATGGGAACTGGAGGAGAATTCATTTCTTGGATTGTTTGACAACTATTATTTCAATTCACTAAATAACCTTTTCAGTAATTCTAATGCTTCTGTTGGTTTCTTTGGACTTTCATTTTGCCATTAATAAGTAATTTAGGCATGGAACAACACATAAACTTTCAGAGGTTTTGTGCATCTGGAAAATGTTTTTGTTTGTAGTGGGGCTGTACCCCATAAGATAGAACCCATGACTAAACTGTGCAGTTGCGTGTGTTACATGCTGCACTAATAACAAAGGAGTATTCGCATGATGAAAAGCCATATATCATCATTCTGTACTCACAGACTTGTCATTTGAAAAATAACCACTGCAGATTAATGTGAGTCCACATGGCAAGGCAGGTTTCTGTGACTTCTGGCTCTTCACTTACCTGTTCAGGCTGCCATGCCCACTGCCGTAATCCCGCTCTTTCAGCAGTTACTCATTTCAGCTGGTCCCTGACTCCTGTCTTCTCTCATCCTTTCCAGTGCATGGAACTTGTTTTTTTGGAAATGTTTAATAAATTGTCATAGTTTAGATGTATTTTTCATACAGTCTCTTACGTATGTTTTTCTTCAGAAGATAAAGGACTGAGCTTTGAAGTCTTACAGCCTCTCCTTGTCAGGCTGTTGCCTGCAGTAACAGAGAGCCCAAGAACTGGACACAAGACAGAGACCCAAATAGATATTCCACATGATGTATGTCTGTGCAGCCTGCATGCATGTTTTTCTAGGCAAAAGGATCAGCTGAGAAGGACTTAGAGTTATGAGGAATTTTTGGACGAAATATTTTCTGTTAGATGAAATTACTTTCAGTGTGAAAATACTGTAATCAGGTAACAAAATGTGCCATCAGGTTTGGTTGTAAATGTCTCTGCTAGATAATACTAGAAAAATATTCCATGGCTAATTCTTTCTAGATATTTCTGGAGGTTTTCTTCTTTTCTCAGGGTTTTGGGATTTTGTATTTTTTTTTTTTTATGGGTTAGGGTCCCCATTGCTAAACTGTTGCTTCTGTTTGCCTTAGCAAAGTGACATTGACTATGATGGGTGTGAAAAAAGGAAGTAATGCTGTGTTAATTAACAAAAGAAAGAAAAAAATGGGTAAGTGTAATCATTGTCTTCTGCTAGGAGGAAAACACAGTCTGAAGAGATACAGCACAGCTTTGAGGGACTGAACAAACTGAATCAATAACTTCATTAAGAAGGACAAGTAAGGTAATAAAAATCAGTATTTCACCATCTCCCTTGGCTTTCCCTGCTCCTCAAAGCTCTGTAAGATGCATCTGCCCGCCTGGAGTCATAACAGAGATAAATAGTAGCACTGAGATTAGAAACCCAGAGTTCCAGTTCGTAGAATATATGTGTTTGTTTCCTTAATATGTTGTGGAAATCTATTTTACTCTGTCCACAAAACCTGAGTGTCTGAGGAATCGGTAAATAAAGAGAAAAGGTGTGAGAGTAGGGCTTCAAGGTGGTGTGAAATATGCTGCTTTTTCACTGCTTTAGCTATTTCAGTTTCCTAGAAAGTGGTATCTGTTACTGAAAATCATACAGAATATACTATGAGAGAAAACTCAGAGGCTTTGTATCTGCTGTGTCAGAGTAGCTACATTTGGAACCTTAAAAACTGAAACAATAAAAGTTTGAGTTTTAGCATTTTTCCTTCTAAGATTGTTCTTCCTAGGATTGTGCCTTTTCTAAATGTGATGCGAGTTGGGAATTGCTGACTTTTGTTTGAAAACACTTTATTCTGCCCTGCTTATTCTGCCTCTAACACCTGCTAACCTATGCTGAACTGTCCAAATAAGAGTATTTTCTTTGTTAAAGGATGACACATGGAAGTCTAAAGTTATCCCTATAAAATTTTTTTATTGGACTGTAAAAAATAAAATAATGAGAGGCAATAACACTTAACATTGGCCACTACTTCTAAAGATAGGAGTGAGTAAATTTGCATTATCATGATTAATTTATATAACAGAAATCTTATTAGAATACTATTGCATCAACTCCACTCATGTCATAGATTCAGTATGCTTTGAGAGCCATGTATCACATACTTGGAATCGGGAATCTAAGAGTATCTATTGTTTAGGTGGTTGCAGTCCTCTTATGGTGGTGGTTTGGTGAATGCTGGCTCTTACTCATTTAAAAGCCACTTTTATTTTACATAGCTACATGTGTTTTGCCCCTCCCCCAAAATATCATTGGTGTTAGTCCTATAGGAAATTACTTATGGCTTTCGAAAATTGAAATTTTAAAACTTTTCACACACTCTTCACAATCTGTTGTGCCTGATAATTTGCATATTAAAAATACATATTAAAAAGATGATATATAAAGCAAATATATGCTATTCTTATATGCAGAGAGAATATGGTATAATTCATTTTTACTCCTTCTTCGCCTTGGCAACTTAAGCCTTGATTGTTCAGTATAAATTCTGATTATTAGAGAAATGATGACAAATTCAGGATGGAGAGTAGAAAGAAGAGGCCAAAAGCAAAAGGCTATTCCCAGGATAAAGAAGCCATCAAAATGCTAATAAGATCTCTTCCAAAAGGGTATTTTTGTATCTTTGTTCAGCTTTATTTATAAACACAGCACTTCTTAAAATTTTTAGAGGGAAACAAGATAGAGGAATGGGCAGGGCAGAAGGGGGCATGGAGGTAAAAAACCACCCAACCCAAAGCCAAAGATCAAGGAAAATCAAAAAGCTTAACTTCCAAGTGAATATAGGAATGAATTGAAAGAGGACTTCTAACTCTTGCCTGAAGGAAAGTTCCTTTAACTTCGGTTGCAGAGCAAAAAATGGCGCAAGATATTCACATTTTGTCATAGTGGCAAGCTTGCAGTTGTAGCAGGTCCCACAGTCTGAGTTTTATTTGCAGATGATACAGGTAAAGAAGACATGTACTTATAGACACAAATCTGTAAAAATCTGTGAAAAAAAAAAGAGTAACTCTGCAAACATAAATGTTTTAAGAGATAGCTTAATGAAAAATATTTTTCCACATTTGCGTGCCAGGAATTTTGGATGGTTGTCCTTAAAAACACAGACAAATTGAACAACTTCTTTGGAAGACATGTTTTCCTAAAACTGCTATCTGCGGGACTTTTTAGGTTTATTTTTGAGATAATTGACAGAAAAAATACAACTGACACTTGGGAATAGAGAAGTGTGTGCAGATCGACATGTATGTCACTTCAGTCTTAGTTAAGCTGCTTAAAGATACATCAGGTCTTCTTGGAAAGAGACAGAGTAATTTAGCCAAAGTGAGCAAAACATGCACTGTGAGGTGATGTAAACCAAAGAATAATCAACACCATGAGACATATAGATAGTTTATAAACAGCCTGCTTATAAACAGTCTTGCCTCGTGTTTGAAAGAATAAAACTCCGATGGGGAGGGGTGAGAGTTTTCACTGCCTAAAGCAGCAGTCTGGAAATGCTTCCAAGAAGCTGGTCTAGAAGTAGAAAATTCAAAAAGGCAAATTAAAAATCAACAACTTTTTGAAAATAGCGAGCCCTGCTGACATGAGAAACAGTGACATTATTTGGTACACTGCACCCTCCTCATTGTGTAGCTGTAGTCAATAAGTAGGCTTTTCAATTTCTGTGCCTCCTTGTACAGTATTTCAGATGAGGGCAAATGGACTTTTCATATTTTTTAATCCAATCTTTCCTCTGGTGTAATAAAATTATTTTGTCTATTTCTGCAAAACAGCTGAGTTGTCACAAGCACGAGAAGTGAAATTTTCTACTCTGGTGTATTTGTCAACCCCTTGTGTAGTCAGTAATGCTCAATAAGATGAGGGAATCGCTTTTTCAGCTTGATGACTATTTCTATGGTGAAACACTAGTTATCATATGGTTTTCTTGCTTGAAATCCAGTTTATGGTTTGTTATTTTTGCTTCAAGTGCTTCTTTTATTCTGCGTAAGATTATGTTACACTACAACTTTGACTGAGCAGTTTTCTTGACAACTTGGATATTATTCCATTATTTCTATTCCCAATATCCTTATTTTGCTGGAAAGACTTTTGACTTTGTGAGTTGTTCTATAATTGTGGACTATCACTATTTTGATTAGGGTTCAACTTCAGGTGTTGTAGATTGGACATTGTTATTGCCTCTCACTGTTCTGCCTGTGATAAAGGTGTTGCAATGTCTGGTGGTAACTTCTCATAGTACTAGTGCGTTTTGAATTTCTTATAAGTCTTTTCTGTTACCTTGTTACTTATCTTTAAGAGACCCTCTGGCTGGTACAAACTTGCCACCTATAATCCAGTTGACTTGCTTTACTATTCCCTTATATTAACTGGAGCTTCATCTTCAGAGTTAGCCATGCATTTCCCCTTACTCTTGATTTTTTGTTCTATATAGATATGTATGTGCATTCAGCTATTTATTCTGCTATTTATGTTCCCGTAACCTGCCAGTTCTGTCACTCTCTGGTGACTGCATGTCATTTTAAACTGGCAAGACATTGAAGAAGAAGGGCTTTGACAACGCGGGTTTTGTTATGGTTTGGTTTGTGTGTTTGCATGAGTCTTTTTACTTTTCAAATATCAGCCAGTGACATTCTGCATTTGTTCATCTAAAGGATGGGTTGTCAGTGTAGCAACAAGGTAATGGCATTAGTCTGAAGACTTGGACTCCTTGAATAAAGCACCACAAAGCCTGCAAAAATTCAGGTTTCTCTGCCATAAAGCAAAATGCACAGACAGATAGCATTCAGTTGAAGTAGTTAATCCACAGAAGACAACCTTATCTGCGGGAATACCTTATGTTCCTCTGCCTTGGAATAAAGGAAGAAATAGTCTAGATCCTGTTCGATAGAATTCTAGCTTCTCACACATGAACATCCTATTTTTTCGTAATTTTTTTCTCATATAATGTGGTTGATGACTTTGTCAAAATTTTAGCATGGATCTGGTTATATTATAGTCAGACACCCAATAAATGAAGGATATAACCCTTAACTTACAATTTCTACAGGCCTCGTCAAAAGCTCACCACACTTTAATTATAGCCTCCATCTTTGTGTTTCTTGGGTGAAATTACACTAATATATTTATGAGGATGATGTGTGATATGCGTGGTATAACACACTTTCCTGTGCAAGAATTTTACCTGGAGTTTCTGAGTTGACAGAGAAAACTAGTATGGTTGTACTTGTCATGATACAAGAAGAGTACTCTTATCCTATGGCCCCATTTTAGCTCCCTGGTCACAGGGCAGTAATGTCATTTGAATGTGGAATTTGGAGATGGCAATGGTTACATGTGGTAACCAGTCATCTTAACTGTAGTTAGTTTTCAGCAGTGAAGAAGCACTATAATAGACCAAAGAGAAAGAGAAAAGCATAAGAACATTGGTATAGAATCTCTCACTCTCCATGCATTGATGAAGATTCAGTGATATTACAAGCACACAATTTTCTCTGGTTCTTTTACACCTTCTGTGACTTCTACTCCTTATTTCTCCACCTCTACAATTTGGAAAATGTGTAGCTTTTCAAGCAGGGATCATAGAATCGTAGAATGGTTAGGGCTGGAAGGGACCTTAAAGATCAACTAGTTCACCTAGATCGTGAGAGAAATCTAAGGTTTCTGGGCTTCTTCCCAATTATTTCTATGCTCAGATTTTCATGCCTTCCAGTTGGAGGAGCAGATTGAATCTCTTGAATTTAAAATATTTGTGTTTATTATTGACCAGCAACAATTGTACCTTTGTCTTTGGAACTAATTCTTCAATCAGAGCCCAAATTTTAGTCAGTGACATTCCAGTCCAGAGTCTCCTAATTACTTCAGATATTTTTGTGCAAATGTCTGTAGTTCTGGTGATTGTCTAAAGCTTCAGTGTGCTAATGTAATAGACAGGTAGTCTTATAAATGGACACATTCATGGATGCTAGTGTTCACTCAGTCTGAAGAGGATGGAAAAATCTTTTAGCTTCAAACATTACTTCATTGTTTCAAATAAGTGGTGTATTATATTGAATAAAATAAAGGAAAATAGCCTACAGTCTAAGGCAGATAGCAAATAAATCATTAAATTTGATAGAATTGTGACATTCTGACGTATCACAGCTGCATGTGTGCTAAAGCATGCCACCAAAATAGTACTGGTTTCAGAGTAAATGAACTTGGCCTAATGTAGGTTGATGCTTTAAAAGACAAAGTGACAACTATCTCCACAAGATTTTGCATTCAATATATTAAAAGATAGGTCACGGTTTCCTGCAGTTATAGATATGCTATTGCAAACTTCATTGGAATGTGGAATTTTAAAATACTGAAGTATGATCAGTGCTTGTGTCAAGTGCTTTCTAGGAGGTCTGAGGAACCTGGCTACATGCATGTGTTTATCATTCACTAGTGTACGTACTGAAGCAATGGCCAACGAACTAGATCTAAAAATCTTTATACAAGCCATCAGCTTGTCTCTGACCGTAGCTAGATTCATAGGATCATGGGATAATTCAGTCTGGAAGAGACCAGAGGAGATCTCTAGTCCAGCCTCCTGTTTAAGCTGCTGACATGTGAAAATCTCCTTGAGGAAGAACAAAAGTTAGAGGAGGTGCCAATCCTTGTTTTTAAAAGAAGGTAACACTTTGATGTATGGATATTTAGCCACATTGACTGCAAGAATACTCAAGAGAACTCCAATAAAGCACTCAGGACTATGATCAAACCACAACCGAACATCTGTTTCTGTGGCTTTTCAATTACTTCTGTTTCTGCAAGTGAAGACTCAACATCTTGTGCACTTGTACCTTCAGAATGTTCTATGCAGCTCCTGCATTTCCTATTTTAACTACCACATATCAAGCTATTGAAATAAACATGAAGTGCTCAGAAAGGTAGACTCTCAGAGCAGCTTGGGTTCACCCCTGCTAGCTGAACCATGGACTGTGCTGTCAAAAAGGCTGGGGAGATGTGCTAACAGGCCGAGAACAAAGGCAATGCTTACATGGTCCCAGAGCCATCTGGTTTGGAAGCTCCTAAGATCTATAATTTGTCTTTAACGTAGATAATTGATGATTGTCCTTGCATAGGACCTTTGCAGAAATTTAACAACACTATATATAAACTGAAGAGTAAAGGACATCTTATCTAGTAAAAAATTTAAAAACACACACCTTTCTACAGATGTTTAGCTCTCAGGAGAGATGTCAGCATTTCTTCTGAGGGAATTACTTAACACTTGGATGAATTCTTTTTAGATAAAACCACCCGTGTTCTCTGCTCACTTTAGAAACTCCCAAGGCAAAGTATGTTCCAGCCAGCCCATCCACAGGAACACGGCGTTGTGAGTAGACTGCATCACTGTCAGATCACATTCCAATAAAGTATATATACTTTGAAATGAAATAGTTATTTTCTGCTTTGTCTTACTCATCCCTGTTTAACCAAGCGTTACTGGAAGACCTAACAAACAAATGAAGAAACTTCAAAACCTCCTTTAAAGTCAAAACCGTTGTATGCGGCCTACTTAGACTTTATGTGGCGATTTTGCAAGCAGAAAAATTGGAGCTTTAAAAAGTGTTGCAGGAAGAAGTTTCTATGCTATTTAGGCTACAGAACTGTAGTAGAACCAACTTTAAGGGTCCTACACCATGCTTTGAGAATTCATTATCTCTCATGGCATATTTTTAGTGCACGTCTATATTTTTGCCATGTGTCTACATATCCAACTCCTGTCTATCCCATTCTGATTCTGTCGGGGGGGATGGGGGTGTATGTGAAATGTCTTTTGTATCATCACTTCTGTCCTGTGACTGAATTTAACGCAGTTCAGCAACATGTCCTTCAGGTACTTTGTTTCTAGTCACTCCCGACATCTTACAGAGGAGACCGTAGACCTCTTGTAGTTAACTATTTTCCATCTGAATGCACCACTGTCACTAAGTCTGTTTAAATAGTGGTTTTGCTGCAATAGCCCCAAAGCACAAGGAATAAAAAATAGCACTCTGAGGCTCTTAGTTGGATATTGAGGCAATATGACATAGTTGCCTGCTGCAGTCACTCCAGTTGAGCAGACCCTTTCCCCCTGAGAGGCTCCAAAGAACTTGCAGATTGCTCAGTGATGCTGTTACTGTAGAAGTGGATATATAAAACTGATATTTTTAGTCTCTTGCCATTAATCATGCAGAGAAGGGGAGTGCATTTCCTTCCTTAAAAAAAAAAAAACAGACATCGTGCAACAGCACTTGATTTACAATGTAGATTATATTGTACACCCAGTAGGATGATACAGAAGCAGGCACACCTCTCAGGCCTATTCCTTCCCAGTAAGGGTGCTGATAGGAAAACTTTAGGGCTCCTATAGCCTTTGTACACTACAACAGACTGGAGAAACATTTGCAAGGTTTAGCTTGCTCAGAAGTGCTTTAGAGAGTCTGTATTAAGAGTAGCTTCAAATAATTTGATGCAGCGTTGTTTGAGACTTAGTCTTCAAATAGAGACTTATGTCCATCAGGGCTGAGGAGTGTTACAGCCAGTTGTCCCTTGAAGTGAGATCCCAAATTGCCATGTCTGTTCAAGAAGCCACCTACCTGTGGCTGCTTCCAAGCAACGGAGAGTATTTCTTCTGATGTCATGCCCTAGAGACTGATATGTGGCTAAAAGAGAAGAACATAACGAAAGATGTCGGCCTTCCTGGCTGCTGTCCTTCATGAAGACATCTGTAGGGCAAGTTTGTGCTGAGATTGCCAGTCAGATGGAGCCCCTGTGCTGCTAACAAAGAGAGGGATATCTTGTTTTCGTGTAGGCATGAGGCAATCATGAAACTGCTCAGCCTTATGAAAACTAAAGTGCAACTGGAAAAATTCTGGATAACCAGAAGACAAATGGACTGAAGTGCTTACAGAAGAGAAAGACCCTTAGGGCCAGTCAGCATCTGAACATGGCAAGTTGTGAAGTCTCGTTTTAAATTCCTGGCTGCATTTCCGTTTTGGGTCTGGCTTTTAGAGTCTAATTTTTAGTTAGCTTTTAAAGGACATAGATAAATTCTGTACAAGTTAAAATATGTGATGTATACTATACAGTTATCTATTACATTTTTCAGAACTATTTGGAACTGTAACCAATATTTTTTTGTAAAGTGCTCGTATCAGTGTCCTTTGTATTGAGATAGATCCCTAGATCTTCTAGGCTTGTATTAAAACTGTTATGTATTAACTCACAAACATGTACAAATTCCCCTTTGGGCTATTTAGTCTCTTTTTAGTAACGGTACAGTGCCCTGCAGCTTTAATTGCATACTTAAACCTGAACTGAATTCATATAAGAAAAAAATTGCATTATTATTAGCATATTGCAATTATTAGCATACTGAGTAATTTGAACCTTAACTCAAAAAAGAAAGACTTTGATAACTTTGGGTAACTACACTTTGATTCTGTCATCATCTGTACAATCTGAAGAATAATATTTCCCTTTCTTTGCAGTTGTGCATCCAAATGACTTAATGATGAGGAGGCACTCAGAAGCTATGGTGACTGTCAATAAAGCAAGCTGTACACACAAACAAATTGAGAGGCATTACAAAACCAAAGGTCTTAATGCAGAAAATTATTGCAGAGACCTATTGCCTTTCTGTTAAACAAAGCATTTTTAATGCACACAGATTTTTAAGGCAATAATACAAATAGATAATGGAAACCAAACTGAGAGAGGAAGGTTGGGACAAGCTTCACTGGGAATGTTTTTCTTTCTTATTTTTTTTTTTTATTCTATTGATTGCTTTTGATTGCTACATACATATACCTTTTAAAGAAGAATTGCAATACTTAAAAAATCCTCCACAAGCTCATTTTGTGTCTGCACAGTCCTTGATTTGTGTAAAAATGACAAGCTCCCAGGAAGAAATAATCTGTGATGGTGTTACACAAATTCAGCTAAACCTGCTGAGGCATTTTATTCTCAGAAGACCCCAGGAGATTCGGTATGATAAATGATATAAAAGACTGTTAAAAATGGAATCAGGTTCTAATACATAAAATATTTAAAATAATAGGTGTCTTACAAGGAAGAAGAGAACATTTTTCTTCTAGGTTGAACATTTACGTTTCTGTGCTAACAAGATCACAAAAGTATCTTTTATTGAGAGTGATCCGTTAGAACTGGCATATTTTTATATGCCACAGAAATTAACCTTAGCTAGTCGTGTGCAAAGAAAAAAGTTTTAATATCTCTTAGTTTAATAATTTTTTTTTTCCACATTGGGCTTCACAACTGCTCCAAGTACATCAGAGTTTTTCAGATGATGTGCCTGACAATGGCAGTTCGGCCTAATCCAAATAGGTATCAGTCATGTGGGCAGATTGTTCTTTATCAGGATTCACTCTAAAGGACAGTGTCTAGCAGAAATGCAGCAGACAGGAAACAATCAAGATGGAATCTTCTTTTCAGAAGACAACGGAGAAAACCCTTTACCATTCTGGAGGAACGCCAGAGTAAATCTTTGTTTCCCTAAATGGTAGACATTGGTATAGTTGCTCCTACACAGCGTGAGAGAGGAAGGGAAGTTCCTTGATAGCCAGATGGTGCCATTGCAGATTGAATATGAAAAATAACTGGCAAGGAAGGAACATGCAAAAGTAGAAATCAGAAAGCAGATTTGAACTTAACGCAGGGGAGAAGTAAAAGGGTGACCTATACTCAGCTCAGCAAAATTCAAGAATAAAGAAAATGAAGACAATTTGTCCCCATGATTGCATAGGACACATTTCCTATTTCCTACCAGAGCAGGATTCTTGTGCATCCATCTGTTAGAATCTGTAGGTAAATAATGAAAACAATTTTCTTGTTGTATTATTAATCTAAATCCAGATTAATCATACATAGCTAGGAGATCCTCTCCAATCAACTATCTTCACTACATCCAAGCTTGTAGTGGCTTGTGACTTTTCTTGTCAACGCTCCAGACCAGTTTTGTTTTCTGTCACTCACTGTATTCTCATCAGTGAATTTCAGTGAAACTGGAATTTCTGGTGGCTTTCAGGCATGGCTGGGTAAGGGAGCAGCGCAGAACACTCATTACTCTGTATGTTTTATGCAGTTCTGGTTACGTTTTTCATCCTCTACTGCCACCATTCCAAATGGCTGATACTGGTTTGTTGTCTAGGCTAATCAAGTTTGGCCTGGTTTCCTGACTGAGATGTCATAGATCTATTTGCTTCTATTTCCTGCTCTATAGGAATCATCCAGTTTCCTCCTTCTCTTATAGTCATAAACTGTCAATCTGTTTCTCTAGCATTTGTTCTCCTTTCCCCCTTACTTTTTTGGTTAATTATTTTTCTTGCTGGATCTGTCTGTGGTGATAGAAGCTGCCTTTCAACTCATTTACAGGAGCATCAGCTGCTTTTCTCTATCAAAATAATTTTGTCCAAATTAAGACTCTCCACTGCATGCATAGAAATCGTTTTCTGTCTCTAGGGAGGAGTACTTGTAGCTATTCCTTCATTGACCATTACCTTATTTACACATATTTACACACATTTACAGCCGTATGTAAAGAAAGAAAAGAAATAATTTTTATCTGATTGAGGAGAAAACTTGGAAGCTGGAAATATAGGTATGTCCATCATACATTTAAGTGATCATTATCCTCGTTTGGAAGAGAGGAGCCAGTAATTTTTAAGATCTCATCCTCTTTTGATAGTCCTAAATGTCAAAGCAGCAAAGCAATGAGACTAAACCAAAAATATAGGCAACTGTGACAATTTGCCACCTTTCTTCCCTTACAGTAGTGATCATGAATATGAATATGGCAGAGTACAGCGGAATGTCTTTCTACAAGTTCAGGCTGGAGAAAAGAAGCCTTTGTTGTTTTCCATTACTGGAGTTCTGAGCCCTGGTGTATTTTTAAGATGGGAGAGTTTGCCTTTGGAGCTGTGCCAGTTTGTCCTTTGCCTTCCCATTACTTCAGCAAAGGAAATGCCCCAACTAACTTTCTGAACTAACTTTCACACAGGAAAAATGAACCTTTCCCTTGATGGTCTGTCATCCTCCACCCTTCTGTGGTTTGTTAAAAGACCAAAAAAAAAAAAAAAAATTGCTGAGTGTTAATTTAGTGTCATGAATAATGTAATGTCAATTTAGAAATCATGCTGCTTCACCCTAAGATTGGCTATTTTGTCTAACTTTTGCTAAAGGTCCTGACTTTTCAGGGTTTTTTAGCTCATGTGTCTTTTCAATATTAAAAGCCTTTTGAATTAAATGTCCACCAGATGGTGGCAGAGGATAAGGATAAATAGTAAGACTGGCCCCCTGCTTACATTGACGTGATTGAGAACTATTTCAGTATTAAAGATTTAGCTCTATTTTCTCTTTTTATAATCATCTTATTTTCTTGATTTATGCTTACAAATTATTTTTAATTTATGCTATCAAATTAATTTCTAATATGGGTGGAAATATTTCTTCCCTGCCAATATATCTATAGATTTATGTCGCTATTTTAAATCACCTAATATGCAACTTTGTATTTTTTCTCTGCTGTGTTTGCTATTGACAGTGAGACACACAAAACACAGTCCTAGAGATGTGTGAATGGACACCAGAAATGAGGCAAGTTTATCATGGCTGCGTTGAAGTCTTTTAAACTTCTGATTCTTAAATTATTGTGGGCTATGTTTATCTTATCTCCTCTTTTTGCTAGGGGATCAAGGCTTCACATTTTTTTTTTATTATTATTATTCCAGGTCTCAGTGAAAGATATTCAGCTTGTCCTGTGCTTTGAGGACTGGCGCTTCAAACCCGCTTTGTGTGGAGCAACTTTCTTGGACAGTAGCAGGAGCAGGAGTCTTCCAGTCTGGGGGAGTTTCTGAGCGTGGAGCCTTCTGTGTGCTGCAGTCTCCACGCTGTCAGAAAGCAGCACTCTCTGGCCACTGCCCAAAACCGTGTGAATACCCACACCAAGCCTATAATTATCCTCAAGTCCTTCTTTCTAGGAAACACCCACTAGTGGTATTTTACATAACTTTGCAGCACAGAGTACTCAGAAAATCTGCTTGTGAGTTTGAAGACTTTGAGCAGTCACAGGGTGCTTCTAACTGCTCCTTCCAAACAGATTCTGGTATGTTCTGTGACTCCTCACTGCAAACTACAGCTGCTTTGTCTGCATTTCGCCCCCAAAAGGGATGATGTGCTTATTGCTAAGTTAAAATGCATTAAATATGCCACTAGTATTTTTCCATGTTGGCAGTTACAGTAGTTGCCATGGGAATGTCACAGCATCTGAATGGGTGAAGAGGCAGCTCACAAAACAGTACGGATTAGCGATGCGGTCCACAGTATTAAAAAAATGTACCATCCATTTTTTGTATATAACCACACCAACTTCTGTCACTAAGAGGCTTCAGGGAAATAAATTGATACTTTTCTAGGCCTGTCTTATAAATGAGCATCTTAAATAAAGAAAGCATTTAAGTGGGATGAGTAATCCCAGGTCTTTAATAAAGGATGGAGTTATACCAATTGAACAGCAAAGTTGTTTGTCAGGGATGATGGATATCTGCATACTTCATTTATTCCATTAATTCATTTTCTGCAGCATATAATTATCATCCCTTGCACAAGTGACAGAAGCACAGATACAATTTTAGTGCAGGGCTATATATCTATTTTGCTGTCATCAGTAGAGTATAGCAGTTATATAATTTTTATCAGGAGCATGCTGAGAACAATAAAAGGAGGGTTCTAATGATGATGATCTTGTAAATCTTGCATTTATTCATTAAACAGCCCATGGACAGATATGCATTTATTTTATGTAATTGAATGGGTTTTTTTTCTTTTGTTGGTTCACCGGAATTAAAAGTTAGAGAGAGACTGGCTCTAGGAACTGTTGAAGGCATTAAACTGAATCATCTTTAAGCAGTAAGAAAGAATGAATGAATGTTTTTGTAAAAACTGTAATTATGGATAAGGGAATAACTGATATTTCAGCTTATACCATGGCAAAAATAAATTAAATTCCATCGACATTGACTAGTCTTTTTAGTTGCTTTTTTTTCTCTCTCTCTCTAAAAAGTTGATTATTGCGTATTGAAACTGGTCCTTTATATATGAGTCATCTCCAGTAGAGCAGCTGGATAGATGTCACATCTCCCCGGTGAAATGTCCTAATCACCAAATGTTCTCTGTCTCCCATTCTCTAAATAAGCTCTGCCTTTCAATATTTTTCAAAATGTAATGTATAATGAGACTTTGTTCATGATAGGACTGAATTTGTTTATTACCATAGTATCTGAAAATGATCTCTAGGTTTCTTTGTAGTAAATTTGGGTGCAAGTCCACTCTGAAAGAAAGAAATTAAACACTGGAGTTTTCCTTTTCTGTCCATAAATTGATCGGTAAAAGGACGATATAACCTCCTTCATCTATGTATTTTGTTGTCAGTTAAAACACACTGTGAATTTAGCCTGAATTTGCATGTGGTCTTGGTATGATCAGAACCATATAGGTACACTGTATCTAAAATTCATCAGCCTCAGCGATAAGCCTTTCCAATAATTAATATCAATTATTGTGTCCTTGTGAACATAAAAATCTAATTTTTAACAGATAAATATTTTCCAGAATTGCTCAACAGAACTACTGAGTTCAGACCGAAAAATCTATTGAGTTCTGAATGTAAGAATAATTTGCATCAATTTTTACTTGATGTCTCAAAATCAGTGGTCAAATTGAAGGGATACTTTCAGGTGAAAATACACTTTTAAAGAAACACATGTTTTCTTACAATACAAAACACACACTGTGTCATGAATGCCCAATCATTTCCGGGGTATGATCCACTTAGAAATGTCTGAGAAAAATGTACTGTATTTTCTATATATCTAATATGACAGTAAGTGATTTTGTCTGTATTAGGGCGAGAATGATATGGCTAGTGCAGCCAAGTGAGCATCTTCAATGTGCATAGAAAATATCCTCTCTGTCAAGACTTAGAACAATTTTATTTTAGAATCAGTGCAGGAATTCCCAATACCAGGTTACAAAAGTGCCTTATATTTTTGGTGACCTCTCCTGAAGAATGCCAAACTGCTTTTGAATTCATGTAAGGTATGAGTTAGCTTCTTCTATGTCAGGTTATAAGGCAGGAAAGATGTTCCTTGCTGGTTGCTCTCCTCAGTAAAGTTACTTTTGAGTCTGTATATGGAGATCAAAGGCTGAACTGTGGATGGCTTTTTAATACAAACTGGCCAAATGTATTGCATTGTTGAAACAATTCTGCTCCATTTCATGCTTTGGGAGTATTTTTGTACCAAACTATAATTTATGAGCAACTTTTAAGTTGTAAGTAGATCTTTAAGTGCTTCCCACACCTCTGTCTTAAGCATGACAGTCTTAAAGGTAAAAAGAAAAATTTCCAACCAACTGAATATGCTCAAACGATCCCCCAAAATGTCCTACCAAGTGAGCTACCAGAACGTAGTTTTCCCTTCTGAGTCACACCTAGGAAAGATCCGTATCAAACGCAGATATTCTGAATGTCTTTAATAACTGAAACAAAAACAGAGCTTTGTCATCGTCTGGTTAATGAAATGTGCAATGAACCTGTCAAATTCGCATATGTGTGGTGTCATAGATTAGCTTTGAATATATGAAGTCTTTTATGATTGAGAATGAATTTAAGAACAAAAAACTGGAGGTTATGACCACTGACTGTTTTTTGACCATGAGTAAACCACATATTTCTTTGTGGTCTGTTTTATTGAACAATAGTTTGAATACATGACACTGAACTGTAGCCTATTATGAAGATTATATAGCATATTAAGAAGTATTATGAAGATTTACAGTGATTCCAGAACTTTTTGAGCTCTTAATGATTCTTGGAAAATGTTATTGAGATGGGGCAGGTCTTTTCTCATTTTGTAATAAAGTAAATAAGGAAACCTCAATGTTTATTATGAATCATGCAATTATTAACACTTAGGAAATGGAGAATCACATCATGTGGCAACTTTTGCTATCAGCCACCTACAAGGTCATTTTATTCTTTTAATCTGAATGGTTTACCAGAGACTTTTGTGGTTACTCTTCAGCAGAAATAATCTATTGGTTTGCTGCCCTGCATGACACACAGGTGTGTTACTCAGGCATGTCTTTCTGGGTTCTGTCTTAACATGGGAAAGAACACCTTCTGAACAAACCTTCACAGATGAATAACCCAATGAAACCTTCTACTTTCTCTGAAAAAATGCAATTACAATTAGAAAATCCTCCTTGATAAATTACCAGCTGAAAAAATATGTGACTTGGAGATTGCCCTTGCAGACTTAATTTTGTGTATTTTTATATATTATAAATAGTGTTGATTGATTGGATACAGCAATGAAATGTCTTAACACTGTTTCAAGTGCTATAAATAGCCCATGGAAAACCTTGTGAAGTGCATTATATTTAGTTATGTACATATTCCATTATGTACAGGCTAAAAATGCAATAAATGACATCAATAAACATTTTGCACTATGCACAGATGTTCTTGTCATTATAAAAGTTGTGTTACTAATTACTTTTACACTTGGGTACCAGTTCAACGCACTTTGTTTTAGAGCAAGAGTTCTCAATTATACAAGCAAAATAACATTCATGCTTCAGTGGAACTGAAAGGCTGAGGAGAAATGTGAATTATAGAGAGGATCAACAGCAAATTTATTTTACATAGTTAAATTAAATTGATTTTATTCCAATATATTAGGCTATTTTCTGGTGGTTAATATCAAAGGGAATAGATAACCACACTGACAACTAATGGGAACTTAGTTACTGCTTTTTTTTTCCTACTAGCATGTGACACAGATGCCTAGAGGAGCACCAGTTGTTCATAAACACTGAATTATTTTATTTTTTTAATTAGTAAAGAAATAGGAAGCTTCTGAAATTTGCAGATAATGATCAAGTTACTTTCTTTTTAGTCACCCTCTCTGGAAAAATTTTGGGGGAGACTCAAAAGCAAAGTGCTTTTGAAATTTTAAGTGTGTGTGCAGCTTCCTCTGTTGTGATATGATAATTCATAAAATTAGACATGTGCTTAAATTCTCTAGTGACTTAGGCCTGCATGTTGTGATCTTCTCTAGTGAACAGCTTAAGGCTACAGAAAATCATCAAAGAAATTACAAAATGAACAGAATTCCTATTACTTTGATCAGGGAATAATAGGAAAAACCAGAAAGAGAGCTGTAATGTTTATTTGAAGTAGTGCAAAGACACACGTAGATAAAATGTATATTACATTTTTCTCACCTATATCTCTTTGCATCTTCATTTTGCATGAGTTTTTGTTATTCACAGGAATTTTAGAAAAAAAGATTTTTTTTTTGACACAGTATCTCCTCAGATTCAAATGTCATGTACACTTCTAAAAAGTTACAATTTCATTCATTTCTTAATTAAGCCTTTGTATATAACTCCATGTCATAGAAAACATATTTGCTGTATGTTTGAAACTTTTTAAAACAGAAAAACTCCTTGCTTATATTTATCCTATTTGGTGAATTGTTAGTTTTAAATATTGATTAAAGATTTAATAAGAACATTTAAACACTGATTAGAAGAAAAGAGAGTTCAATAACATTTTCCACTCTCATTGACAAAATTCAGTTAAACTGCTTCCTCCTGGCCCAGCCTGCACAGGCATCTCTGGCTGATCCAGCAGAAGGCTCATCAAACTTTCTGTAGGGCTGATGCCAGACAGACCAAGTGACACCTCTCTGTCCCAGTGGTGCCTAGCCCCAGCCCAAGGAAAGGGGCAGGAATACACAGTGGGACAGTTAATCTGATGGCAGCTTGCCCTTAGATCAGCTAAAGCTGTTTTGGAAGCAGCAGCCTCAGTTATTATCTTAGGTGCTGGGGTGGCCCCAGCTGGCAGCCAACCTCCCACCCAACCCCTCACTCCCTCCCCTCCGAGAGGAGTGGGACAAGGAGGGGAGAAAATAGGAAGATCAGGAGCAAGAAAACTGACGTGAAACTCCACTCCTTTACTTCAGGCTCCTCTCCCTGCCCCTTGCTGTCTCTACAGGTCTCAGTCAGTTCTTTCAGTGAGGCACACAGCAGGGTGGTGGTGTTGGAGTTGCCAAAAGGACACAGAGGTTTCCTCTCTGCCACTCCTCCTTCCTCACACTTTTCCTCTGCTCCAGCAAGGCTTCAAAGTATACCTGCTCCACTATGGAGCACCTTCTTCTCCTCCCAGAGGTGCTACCAGCTTGTCTGAGAGACTCGGCTGTGCCCTGAGCTTGGTCCCTTGGATCCAGCTGGAGCTGGCTGTGTCTGGCACGGGTCAGCCCCAGCCGCTCCTCACAGAGGCCACCCCTGCAGCCCATATTCTGCTGCTGCTGTCTTGAAGTAAGCCTCAGACGTTATAGATGCAAGGAGAGCGGTCAGGATCTCAGTAGCTTTTAATCTACAAAAAAGGCTAAAATGCTTCATAGAATTAAGTTCTCGATTCATTTGCTGATTCAAAGTGTGTGGGATTAATCATGATATCCAATTCTCAAAACAGATTTCATGTTTGGTGTGTTGTACATTATGCAGAATCACAAACTTGTTTTGGTTGGAAGAGAACTTTAAGACCATCAAGTCCAACTTTAACCCAGCACTGCCAGGTCACCACTAAGCCATGTCCCTAGAGCACCACATCTTTTAAACACCTCCAGGGATGTAACCACCTCCCTGGGCAGCCTGTTCTGATGCTTGACAGCCCTTTCTGAAAAGAATATTTTCGTAATCCCCAGCCTAACCCGCCCCTGGCACAACTTGAGGCCATTTCCTCTCATCCTATCACTTGTTACTTGGGAGAACAGACCGACCCCCACCTCACTACAACCTCCTTTCAGGCAGATATAGAGAGTGTTAAGGTCTCCCCTGAGTCTCCTTTTCTCCAGGCTAAACTACCCCAGGTCCCTCGCCATGACTCATAGGACTTGTGCTCTAGACCCTTCACCAGCTTCATTGCTCTTCTCTGGACACACTCAAGCACCTCAATGTCCTTCTTCTAGTGAGGGCCCCCCAAATGGACACAATATTCAAGGTGTAGCCTCACCAGTGCCATGTACAGGGGGACAATAATTTCCCTGCTCCTGCTAGCCACACTATTTCTGGTACAGAAATACAGCCAGGGTGCCATTGGCCTTCTTGGCCACCTGGGCACACTGCTGGCTCATATTCAGCAGCTGTCGATCAACACTCCCAGGTCCTTTCCCCCCGAGGCAGCTTTCCAGCCACTCTTCCCCAAGCCTGTAGCATTAGTTCTATTCTAACTCAAACAGACATAGGGGGTTGTTGTGACCCAAGTGCAGCACTTGGCACTTGGCCTTGTTGAACCTCATACCATTGGCTTCCAATCCCCCGTTGATCCAGCCTGTCCAGATCCCTCTGTACCTTCAAGTTCCTCTATACCTTCAAGCAGATCAACACTCCCACCTAACTTGGTGTCATCTGCAAACTTACTTGAGGGTCCATTCAATCCCCTCATCCAGTTCACTGATAAAAATATTAAAGAGAACAGACCCCAAAACTGAGTCCTGGGGAGCACCACTTGTGACACCAACTGAACTTAACACCATCCACTCCATTCACCACATACATTGCATGCAGATAAGGTTTTCACACTTTCTTAATGGTGACTCATACCAGGAGACTTTTTTCCCTGCTTCTTCATGTGCCTTCATCTCACATTGTGTCTGACTGGTAAGGTTTCTCTGCTCATGCCCCTTGTCTTCTCTTGGACTTCGGCTGTCAGGGAGCAATGACGAATTAGAAGCACAGCTGTGGGAGGTGTAAGAAAGGCTAATTTACAACCATCACTGTTATGGTCCTTTCAGGGAACCCAAATATGTTCCAGGAAATTACATTAACATGCATTTTTGACATTCAAAGCATCAATAACTACTGAAGAATTTAGATGTGTTAATACTGCTGTGTTCCCAGCTCAACCATTGCTGATTAATCCAGTATATAATTGTTCTATCATATGGAGTCTGGGAATGTAATAGCAGATGCTTCTGGTGCAATTTTTGTCACTTATGAGAGAATCCTACAAGTGTAACTATATACCAGGGAAAGAATAACATTGAAAAATGGAGGTTCATTTGAGTGCAATAGTGTGTTGCTCCCTGTAAGTTGACAGAAAGTTGTTCACTAAGCCTTAATCCCTACAATACCTATCCTGTCTGATTTTGAGCCATTTGAACATTGACCCTGTGAACAACTTGCCTGGGGTAGAATATCTGTTGGTGCCACTGGAGTTGCAGAGGAGCACCAAAGTCTCCTTTAATAAAGGAGTTTAGAAGATTTGACTTTGGGAATTAAGAAACAGCTGTCTAGTACTACTGTTGGGAAAAGCTGGCTTGTCTTCATAAATATCAGAATGTAAGCAATGAATGAGCATATAGATTAATAGATGTCACAGACATGAGATGAGCAGCTCATTTCATGCCCTATGCGTTAGCATAATTAGTTATGATTTATTACAGGAGTCAAGCCCTAGGCTCCTCCACTGTGCAGTAAAATACTGTACAGTGTCTAGAGGAGACTTTGCCTAGAGTGCTGATGTTAAATACCCAGTTGCTGCTCTCCTCATTGGGTGTGTAGTGTGTATTGGTTTGTAACCTTAGGCTTTGGCCTCAGTGTTTAAGATACTGTAAAACTAGAGAAGAAAGAGCTGACGGTATATAGCTTTTAAGAATATAAGAAACCTTTAACTGCCTAGGCCTCATCTTGAAATTTTTTAGGTAAAGGAAGTAGAAAGAAACTAGTAGTGAACAGAAAAACAGAAAGAGACAAAAGTGAGAAACACCAAAAGGGAAAGATAAACAGGGACTTCCAAGGCCCACACCTGGGAAAGTAAGTTTGACTGCAGGTAACACAATAAGCCTATCTATTTTACCTTTCAGAACTGCAAGTCTATATCAACCATAAGTACTAAAGGTTCTGCTCTGAGGTGGGATCCTTTACTCTTTCTGAACTGGTGCACGTTTGGAGATCCTGTTTGCAGGTGCTCTGAAATCTTGATTGCTTCCGGAAAAGTTAACAAAGGTTGAATTTCTTCCCTGGTGGGCTATCCATCAGTGACTTCTAATGTACAATTATCTTGTAATTACTTATCTGCAGGTATGAACAAAATATGTGTTTCATACATAAAGTCTTTATGCCTTTTTTGCTAGCCCATTTTATATTATTACTGTAAATTGCATTTACAATTTTACATGAGGGTACGTTTTGATCTGCTACTGTAAAGTCTGTTTTCTCTGAGGCTCTTGTTGAAATCTCTTGGTTCTGAGCTCATGTCTGAGTATCAACAATGAACAGTCACTTTTTGGCAGTCCTAGATGATGCCTTGTCTGAACCACTCAACCCACACCTACACATGTGACCTAGTAGTCATGCTGACTAAATCGAACATCAAGCTGTGGGTGTTGTCAGTGTGGCTCAGAATAGCCATTGATATTTGTGTGTATTTCAGGAAGCATGTTGTATTTTAACCTTAAATTATTCATACACTTCATCTGTAGCAAGACTCAGAAATGTCTGCAGCTCACAAAGCAGAAACAAGAATCTTAAAATCCCCAACACAAAGACTTGTGGCTTTTTTTCATTTCTGGGCTTTAGACGACTGTTTGTATTAAATCAGAACTAGCCTGATGTAAGTTCTTCTTTTCAGGGAAGAACATGTCATTTTTCATAAATTTACAAAGGCAAAAATGTCAGGAAAGGTACTCAAAACCTTGTCACAAACTAAATGGCATTTTCAGAAACCACAGTTACTGAAAATTGAGGGATAAGATGGTAAATCTGTTGTCAGCTGTTTACTATTGAGAATTTTGTACAAAAGTGTATCTTGACTAATGGAATGAAAGCAGCAAGGCTAAGAGTGAAGGAAAAGCACAGATTATATATGTGTAGTAGCGTTTTTCAGTATAAAGGATCTACCTGCTTTGTTGTTTGGCAAGTCATTAGATTTATGCTAGGAAGATTGTTTCCTACTGCAGGGGTAGCTGATCCTCACCTTACAGAAAGCCTCCTGAGTTGTCTCTAATTCATATGCTAGTATTCAGTTTTTGACCACATCTTCAGACATGCACACTCCACCTGGGGTGGACATTGCTCTAAAAATCATAAAGGACTACCTAGCAAATCTACTGAAGAAAACACAGGGGTAGCCATTGCCTACCTTCCTGAACTCGCCCATGTGCACATGTGGAATGTTGGTATTCTGTACATACGCAGTTAATCCACTGCCAAGTGTCTAATGTAGATATCACAACTACTTCTTCCCAAAGACTCTGCAAGAAGTCAGAACCTGGCAGACTGGATAGCAGCTGGTTCAAATCATGCAAGCTGCCTTCAACTTCATTGGTTGTAGTGCCACTCAAATGGTTGTAGTGCCTAACTTACCTAACTTACCTATAGTAGACTACCCATTCACAGAGTGTTGTCTGCCTCTGTGAGCAGTGAGAATGTTTTAGTCAAAATGCAGCTCAGTATAACAACACTAATTCCCTGAGCAGCAGCTTGCATTGCAGACTTCTTGAATGTGTGTAAGTTCTTGTAGCTGCTTACCCTCCACCATACAGCATTTGTGGTTAGCTCTTGATTTAGCTGAGTTGTTTTGTGAGCACTGCTTTACTTACACCAGTCACTGAAATAACTGGGAGAATAATTGTGTCATGCATTCAGCGAGGAGTCTTTTTTTTGTTTTCCTGTTTTCCTGGCTGTCAATTTTTCTAAGCTGGCAATTTTTCTAATCTTCATGAAACTATTTGCCCATAACTCCTATAAATGATGCCTAGTTTGATATGTCTTTGTTAAGTTATTTGTTCATTTTTTGTGTACTGAATTCGTGCGGTTTTACTGGGCATATTGAATGCCAAACCAGATGAGCATAACTACTAGAGTGTTTTCCATACAAATATGTTTCAGTTCCACTGATCTGGAACATTCCCGACAACAAACTAATTTCTTTGAACAAGCGTAGAGCACAACCACAATGAGAAAAAGTAGTTAAAATAATTTTTTTCCTATAAATGTTAATTATTAGTGGAAAATGTTTTTCAGAAGTAAATTTCCAGACCACCACTCCACCACTTCATTTTAATGGTTTTCATTTTCTCCCCAGCCCCTCTCCTAGGCTTTGACTTTCCCTAAACCCTAATCCTGGAGCTAACCAGTATAGTAGTGAAAAGAGACTAAACTGTAAGGTTCAAGCAAACTATTTCTTTGAGCTTTGCTTACCGGTTTCATTGCAGGGCTTAACCAAGTTATTTGAGCTTCACCGACAGATTTAAAATGCCACTGTTGTAAGTTTTCACAGATACAATGGAATAATGCACTATTACAACTTAAAAGCAAGGATACGCTATAACAACCTAAAAAGTGCACAGAATATTTTACGTGTGTTAGTTAGTCACCCACGGTTACAAAGGGTCTCCGTATAGGCAAGATGTACCATTGGAGAGGGGACCTCAAATTCCTAACCTGAATCTTAGGGTTTTTATCCTCTGATTTTACATGAGTGCGCACAAGGCTGCGCCTGAGTGGATTATATCATCTGGGATGTTTATCTTTGTCAGTGTAATGGAGATTGCCCTTATCTTTCGTTGCTCCGTTCAAGACTAGGCACTTCCCCAATACAGCTTATCCCTACATCACGTATCTGCTCAAGGTTTATGGAACATGGCTGTTGGGATGTTCAGGGTTGTTTGCCTCCACATACCATAATCATATTTTCTAGATGAAGGTGGGGGGGTGTCATAGGAACAATGTAGGCTCCAAACGGAAGTTTGATTTAATGTATTGTTAAATGGCCACTTCCATTCAAGTTTGGCCCAAGTGATAGACTTATTTTGATTCCAGAGCCAATCCAAATTTATACTTACATAAACAGGAAAAGCTGTTGTGGTGATGCCTTGGTGGGGCTATGTGGTAAAGGCAAACATGTAGACCCATGAGGAAAGTTAAGCACGCGAGCAAAACCTTGTGTCATCTTACAGATCACATTTTCTGGTTCATGGGGAAAAATCGACATGTTGTTCAAGAGCCTGAGGCCTGAGGTCTATTCCGTATCCTAGGCTGTCTACATATCCCTATGGTTATTTTGAACTAACAACTATAATTACAGAAAACCTTACAGTTACAGACATGAAATAGCACTTACTATTAAAACTTAGGTTTATAAACAATTATCCCTAACACACACAAATCAAAAGACCAAAACTCACAGTCCACGTCTGCGAGCTTATCAATTCCTTCCAGGAACAGTTCATACTCCAGTTTGACACCTATTAGGTCTCCACGCCATTGTATTCCTCATCCTTCTTTTATTGAAATACACCTGCAAATAAATAAGAAAAGAACTGCTGGACCATATATATGATTGACAATGATTCAGTTAGAAATCTGGTATAATCCATCTCCTTCTTATCTGATGTATGCAATATGAGCTATCTTCCCCTCCCCTCCACCCCCCTCAC
>NW_010433149.1:0-40807 GCF_000710305.1 Buceros rhinoceros silvestris
CAGCCCCCCTTCTCAAACCGCGACAAGGTCTTAAGATGATACTTTACAAACATACAGAATTTATACATCAATATGTAGATCATATTGAGCTCAATCTATTTACAGAGTGTTTACATACAGGAATATCTACTTGCTTTCTAAACACAGCTTCATGTCCAACTGTCACCTTGCATTTATAAAGAAGGCTTTTCCTTTTCATAAGGAGATGGCCTCATACTCATGCAAGCCAGTGTCAAAATTTGCAATGACTGTAACACTGTGGAAACGTGCTTAAAAATATCTTGTAATACCTGCAGTAAATCAAATCTACACATTTAATGTTTTGTCTTTAACTAAAGTCCCATAATTTTGTGTATTTTGAAAGATAAATTTCACAGTGTTGAAATATTTAGGCTAGAAATTTAAAAATTGCTGAAGAAAGATTTGTATTTGACCATTTATTTTTACTTGGCCTGCAATGCTATCAGAATTCCACTCTACTAGAAGACTTGAGTACCCTTAAGAAATAGCTTCTGTTACAACGACATCTGCAATGATATTCTAAACCCACTACAAAAGAACTGCACACTGTGGAAAAGTAAGAAATACTCTCAGCTGATAAAGGATTTTATCCCAAAACTTCAAACAGTATCCATCTCCACAAATGGATATACAAGAAAAAAATGGTTTTTTGAGATACGGTTTTCAGAAAGCAAATAGGTTTCCTAATACACTCATAACTAAGACAGAAAAATTGAGAGAAATGTGAGATTCTATGTGTTTATACACATTTTCAAGAAGTACTATCAGACAGATCACAAGGAATATAGACATTGTGAGTAAAAAAAGTATGTGAAAATCAGAGGAAAAAATTAAAAATCTATATAGAATAACAGTAGCAAGTTAGGTAGACAGTCAATTAAATATTTGCTAATTTAGTTGCAGTTAGGTTTCTAAGTTTCATTCTAGTAAAAAGATTTGTTAATAAATGTGTATAATAAAATTAATGTGATGAAATGTTAGGGCAAAAAATACTGCAACAACGCAACTCATTCCCAAGGGAAGGAAGAATGCAGTAACTGGGGTGATAAAGATTTATTGGGATGAAGGTGCTACATTATTTACTTTATGTCTCAGAGGGTCTTAGATAAATGGATTAGCTATGCTTTGAATGACCTTTCTGACAAAAAAAAGTGCAAAGGGAAACATACTCCCACATAACCAGTAGCAAAGCTACAGAATATAATCATTATCATTCAAGGCTGGACTACTGTGAGGCTATGTAAAATTAACCACGGAATATTCTTTGTCCTTTATTTCTGTGAAAATTGATTCTGTAGAATTTTAGTTGAGGATCTAGCTGATTTATATATTGACTGGTTCTTGGTATTTGGTATCTTTATGTATTGACTATGCTTGGTAAGATAAATTGAAACATGTTTTACCTGAGAAGAAATTAGGGAAGAACCAAGCCTGCTTGGATTATGGAGATACAGAGGAAGCAAACAAGAATGAACACTAACCTAGAAAGCTAAAATAGTGTTCTCATTTTGTATGTTTAGAAGAAAAAAAACAAAAGGGTAAATTTTGAAGTTTTAATTTTGATTATTTTTTTAATCAGTGGGTCACTCTGCTTCTTTTGATAGATTGACATCCTTATGGTACCTACAGGAATTTATTACATACTACATTGCCTCTAGAAGGATCACAATAGAATCCAGTGAATGAAACTGAGACTCCATTTAAAGAACAAAACAAATACATCATAATTTTCTTCCAGCATAATAATGTTTTATGAACTTCTTAATTTTTGCAAATAATAATGCTCATGTGATACTGACACTGACCAAACAACTGAAAAATGAGAAGCATGTTTTCTCATGTGCAAGGATAGGGTTGTATGGTCAATCTCTAAGATCTAGACAATCTACCGTGTAGACACTGGAGATATCTTCAAATTAGTTAACTTGCTATATAATTTTCCAATCTTTTGAGGATTATGAGTATTACATTACTAACAAGTTTCTTGTCTCAATCCTCAGGAAGAGAGGCTAGGAAACCTAGCTCAGCTACTAGTTGGGTAGTTGAATTTGTTCAGTCTAAGATTAGAGAAATACCACCGGTTATGCCAAAAACTACCAAAAATTAAACACTTGGGAGCAGATTTTTCATGCTGTATGTGTGCTGAAATAGTAAAAAGAAGTTATGAGAAATTTCTTATTGTTAGGTTGCTATTATGTCCAGCTGCAAAAAAAATGTGTAAAAAGGAATAAAAATTGTGGGCTAGAGAAACAAAAGGCTCTTTTGATGCAAACTTTACTACAATACATGTGAATATAATTTTCTGTACAGGTAATGAATGATTGTATTGTCTGTCATCCCAATTAAGTGTATTTCAGGATTTTTTTCCCTTTTAAGATCTCTGTTGTTTGAGATTCTAGCTCCTTTGTGTCTTTTCAGCATTATCAAAACTGAAATAGTTGACTTTCCTATAAACATTAAATTGTACACTGAATGCATTGATCTTTTGCCATACCTACACTTAACTATTCTTTTTTTCTTTTTCCATATGGTGATATGCAGAACATGCCTGTTCTGTCTTGAGTTAGAATGAAGATGAAAGGTCTTAACTTATTTTCATTAATATACAAATGAATGAGTGGAGAATTGCCTGGTTTTGTCTCATTGAGATGCAAAAGCAAGAGGTAAAAAGGGAATAAAGATTAAAAAAAAAAAAGTAGTAATAGCTTGCTGTCTTCTTTTTGAGAATATCTCTGGTATAAGTAAGAGAGTGCTGGGAGGTAAGCTACAATATAATTTCCTGACCATGCATATGTGTAGTAATTTTCTCCCTATCTCTGTTTTAGGCCACTGCATCTAGCTTTTTCCAAGAGAAAGCCTGAGCATTACTTGGTGGGTTATTTAATTGTAAATTCTTCCACCTCAAAGGTAGTATGGATTAAAACCACTCCAAGTTTAGGTTCCCTTTACAGACAAGTCCTTCAAAGGACTCCTCTCCAGGCTTTGCACCTGTAAATTTCCTCAATTCTCGCCAAAAATCATGCAATAAATTCATCAGTTATGAAATAAATTGACCTCCTGCTAGGGTGCAGGATAGCACTCCCAGTATTTCACACACTTTGAGTTGAAATATATATGCATGTACAATGTTTCAGAGGGCCACACGGTAGCCATGTTTCATAGGTATCAGATGTTGCTCAAAGGATATCCAGTGTGAAGCCCAACAGAGAGGCTGTGGGTAGCCTGCTCTGGAGGAAGAAACTGCCACAAACAGTGAGGACACCAACCACGCTATGCCATCTATTCTCGGGGTCAGAGATTGATCTGTGTCACTTACTTTACCAGTATAGATATAACTGTTATGTTTTCAAATTAATTCAAATAATTTCAGTACTTGTGAGTAGCATGTCAAAACATCTTAAAAAACCCAAAACAGCAGGACTTAAAATAATCCTATACTTACTTATTTCATGTCTGTCAAAATCAGATTCTTATATTTAGAACCCTTCAGCTGTTGCCATGGCAACAGATTCAAATCTGTGCAAAATTTTAGTTAAGAAAAAGTCTGACAGCGGAGAAACTGAAAAGCCACAACTACAAGCTTAAGTTCTTAGTACTTGTCTTCACAGGCACATTTGATTCACAGACTGGAATGAGATTCTGCCTCTTGGGAAGTCATATTCAAGATAGCGACTGAAAACAGCACGACAACTTGAAGTCTTTTTGGCTTTTTAAGATAGGTGGCTGGAAAACAAATGCAGTAGAAGTGAAAATGATTTAGTTAAACTTACAAAAAAGTACTTTTTTTTTTTTAAATGAGGAGTCCATTCTTGGCACTGATGCTGCTGCAATCCTGAAACTTAATAGTACAAATGAATACTCCATTTCTACCTGTATTCACACCATTTTCTCTGCATTGTATATTGGTGGTAAATTAAATAAGGGTAAAGGTCTAGATCCCAACAGCTACTAAGCTGCCAGGATCAGAAATTTAAACTATGCCTAGCAATCTAAGTCCAAAATTCAGATTTGACTTCTAAGACACTTAATTTTAAAGCTTATTTGACATTACAGAGTCAGCTGGATTTTTTACCTAGTCTGAGCTGCCTACATTCCGCACATTGGATGCAGGTGCAGCCCATGGAATACCATGCTGCAGCAGGTAGATGTGCTCTAAATGAAACTGCAGCCTGTGGAAAACCCATGCTGGAGCAGTTCATGAAGAACTGCAACCCACGGGAAGGATCCGCATTGGACCTGTTTGTGAAGGGCTGTATCTTGTGTGAGGGGCCCTCCATGCTAGAACAGGGGAACAGTGTTAGGAGGAAGAAGTGGCAGAGATGAAGTGTTATGGGCTGACTGGAACCTCCATTCCTCACCCCTCCTCCCCTGCTCAGGGAAAAGAAGGGACAGGAGGGAAGTTGAGCCTGAGAAGAAGGTAGGTGAAGAGGAGGAGTTTACTATCCTACTCTGTTATTAATTGTCAGTAAATTTCATTAATCTTCCCTAAGCTGTGTCTGTTTTGCCCATGACCATAATTAGTGAGTGATCTCCTCCTTATCTCAACCCACAATGATTTTATCTATTTTGTCCCACTGTTCTGGTGATGGGGAGTGATAGAGCAGCTCCTTAGACACCTGGCAGCCAGCCAAGGTTAACTCATCACAATTCAATTGTATTCAGGCACCAAATAATCCTCCAGTTCCATTCTTACAAGGACTCGTCCTCCAAGCATGTTGGAACTTCTTCAATAATTTTTGCTACACTGCAAAAGTCAGTGAAGACCTTGTTTTATTTTAAATTATAGAATAAAAGAGCAATTGGGAAGGGACCTGTTGAGACTGTTTGTTTAAATTCTCCTGCTTAAAGCAGGGCCTGCTAGAGCAAATTTATCAGGACTGTGTCTAGTCAGGTTTTGAGTATTTGCAAGGGTACAAACCCCATAACGTTTCTGAGAAATCTGTTGCAGTGCTTGAGCACCCCAAGGTATAAAATGAATTCTCTTATGTTTAAAGTGAAGTTCCTTTGTTCAGTGCCTCTTCACTCCAGTATGCCCTTATTTATCCTGCACTTGGAAGACCAGCCCTGGACCCGGCATTCTAGATGTGCCTTACCAGTGCTGAGTAGAGGGAAAGGATTACCTCCCATGACCCCCTGGCAATACTCTTCCTAATGCAGCCCAGGAGACTGTTGCCCTTCTTTGCCACAAAGGGACATTGCTGACTCATGTCCAGCTCAGTGTCTAATCCGGTCCCTCTAAGTGGCACTACTCTCTTCTAGTATATTAACCACCCCACGATTTTCTCTCATCTGGAGACTTCTTGAGCGTGTAATCTATCCCATTATCTGTGACATCAACGAGGAGGTTAAACAATACTGACCCTGGTATTAGTCCTTGGGGTACACCACTGGAGACTGGCCTCCAGCTAAAGCTTGTGTCACTGTTCACAGCACTCTGAGCCCAGTGGTTCAGTTTTCCATCTATTTCACTGTCCTCTTATCTAGTCCATACAGAAGCAGTTTGTCTACAAGAATGCTATGGGACATACTGTCAAAAGCCTTTCTAAAGTCCAGAGAAACAATATCCACTTCTCTGTCCTTATCAACCACACCAATCATGTCTTTATAGAAGGCTATCAGGATGATAAGTAATAACTTACCTTTTTGTAAACCCATTCTTGCTCTTCTCAGTCACCTCCCTGCCTTTCACGTGTATTCCAGAATCATCTGCTCTGTGACCTTCCTAAGCACCAAGGACTGTAGCTCCTCAGATCCTTCTTTTTACCCTTCTTGAAGGCCAGAATGACATTTTCTTTCTTCAAAGCTCAGCAACTTCCCCCAGACTCCACAACCTTTCAATGATCTTCATGATTTTACATTGATGTTGGCCAGCTCTCATTGGCAGTATTTGCTGTTAGAGGAAAATGTATCACACCTGATCCAAAAGCCTGAGAGAGACAAGGTTGCCTCCAGGTGCAATCAGTGGTGAGGCAAAAGATGTATTTCCATCAGGTGTGCACACACACAGGTTGCACACATACACCATATATTTATATATATATCTATACACATATATATGCATGTATATACATGCCCAACTAAAGAGATCACAGGCAGACATTCAGAGCAATCACAGAAAAACACAAACAGCACCAAAGGTCTTATCCTGCTCACCCTCTGGATGAGCAGGATAGACGTTCACAGGTGAGATCGTATATGTAAATATAGATATTATTACATCCATCTTATATATATATGTAAAGTGGATCTCCCCAGCAGCCAGTCTCAGACAGGTTAACCAGTAGCTGATCCCTGTCTCCCCTGTTGCTGGCACCTAGTCATAGGAATCTCACGGTCACAGCCCCACTCCAGTTGCTAGTACAGAATTTGACACATGGTTAGTCTGGCTTGATCTTGGCTATGATCATTGTCTGCCTCTATCATCCACTAAAGAAAGAAAGTGTTGGATTTGCAGGTTGGTTTTTTTTCTTTTTTTCCTGAGCTACCGAAGTCTCTACTGAATTGTACATCCAAAGACTCTACTTTAGATACTTCTTTAAGATAAACATTTGAAAATAGGCAATGGTCTTCCAGATTCTTTATTGGACTGAGTTTTAAATTTCAGGCTGTTAGATAATTCTAATGACTGAGAATGAAAGGACTAGTAAAGTAGACTTCTAATGTGATCAGGAAAAAAGAAAAGCAGTCTTTTTAACTGAAACGACCTGTTTATAAGGAAACCGTTATTAATAAAAGCTAAGGGAACCTCTTGGGATATTACATAAGAAAAAGTGTTTGGAGAATGAACATGTTTAAAGGTTTAAATTTGGCACTTTGTCTTCAAACACAGAACAAAATTTAAATTCTAAACCTTAAAAGAAGTTTTTGTTTTACTCAAATAACAGTAAAAAAAGAGTAGGAATCTAATCAGATTAAGACTGAAAGTGAATGAAAGTTCTTTCGTATAATGATTCTGTTTTACTAACACCCTTGTTCTTTATTCTTGCTGCTATCGTTACTTGAATCAAAGACTCCGCAGAAAAGTATATTAACACGTCGTATTGAAAATTCAGTTTAGCCAGATAAACTTCTGAAGTGTCACAAAACCAGATAACATACCAAGAAAAAGACCAGTAGAGCCTGCCAAGAGAGGGTAGTTGACTGAATGGCCAGGAAAAAAAAAAAAATCCCATAGCTATTTGGCTGTTTAACAACTTTTGCTTGCTGACCAAGCCAGGATGTTTTAGGGTTTTGAAGAGCAAAACAGTAGTCTGGGGAAAGATGACTGGAATTGGAGGAACAGTTTCAGACCAACAGTAGCTAGTTATGGCAAAATATATAAATAGACGAATAATAGCACTCTTGAGCTTTACATGACAGCGGTTTTTGTGTTGTAGTAACATAATTTGTACAGAGAATGAAAGGTCTCCATCTGGAGGAGTGCTAATTTTTCCTGGTTCTAAACCTAGTGTTTAGGTAATTATGTTGTCAAAAGAAATAAAAAGTACATGTGAAAAAAAAAAGAAAACAGGACTGTAAGAAACTTAAAAATAAGTCATAGGAAAGAATAAGATATTTGTTTTAAAGAGGTGTCTTAAAAGTTTTGCCTTGAGGGTTTTTTTTTAAGTTTTTATCAGAATTGATACATTTTCTTCTTAAGCCTATATTAAAGTCGTCATTAAAATCCTATGAATGTAGTAGTTATCTTGAAGTTTTGCCAAAATATTTTGAAAATCGGAAAATGCAGATCTGCGCATTACTGGGGATTATCATTTGCTGTTTCCTAGCTGACCTATCTTTCATGCTACACCTCGGACCCAATCCAATAGATCCATGTAGGACTGGGGCAGGGCAAATATATCACAGGAGAGTCAGAACAATTAATAAAATCCTCTGGTAACTAGCCATGTACCCAATAACTCCTTTAAATTACAGAAGTGGCATTTCTGAATTTTTTTTTCTTTCTCTCTTTTTTTGTCACTTGTTCTTTAAAAAATTAGCTTAGGAAGAAAGAGCTAAGTTGGATCTCCTCCAACAATTCTATGATAGTATCCCTCTTTCAACTTTTTACTTCTCTAATGAACTGAAAATATGCCCTATGGCCACCTGAAGTATTTGGTATTTACGCTACACTCTGTTCAGGGAAGGTAGGGAAAACTCTCCAAAAACTGCAGTCACCACCAGCTCTCTGTTGGGTAATGCTACTGGAACTGCTGTTTCCTGACTGTTCTTAGCTCCTTTTCACTAAGCCAGAAAAAAGAAAAAAAAAAAAGAATAAAGATAACATGGCTGTGTGAGGAGAATAGGTTATTCAGGAATGTACACAAAGCAAGTAAAATAAGTTTAAAAGAGGAAAAATATGCTCAACAGGAAACATAGAGGGAAAATTCAATTTAATAAAATACAGTTATATAAAGGTGCAGGGGGAAGGGCAATCTTTATACTTAAGGAAAGGAAGGTGTAATTAGAAACAGAAGAAATGACATTGCCAAAGTTTACCATAATTCCAGAATCAGAAGCTGCGAGGTAATTCATAGTAGAATAGAGCTGGACTTTTAAAATTTGCATATTTACATTTGAATATGCAAGTCAGATAATGCTTTGTTCCCTTTGGCTTGTCACTTTTCTGTTTTATCAGCTCCTTATTTGGTGGGTGGCTTTTGCAGACTATATTACTATTCTCCGTATAGCTTGCATCTTTGTTCAACTGAAACTCAGCATACATAAAGAAGTCTTGTGAAAAATAAAATAATATTTTTTCCTGCCTTGCACCTTTTGCTATTGATCTGAGAGGCCAAAAAAAAGCCATCAGCTAATCAAAGATGAGTATTCGACCCTTGGTACAAGGTAAAAACAAAATAAATACTTTATGCATCTTTTTTGTGTAGAGATCTTGAATACACAAATACGCAGTCTGAGTTGCTCAAATCTGAAATTATAATGCCCTTTTTAGAATTATGAATTCCACTTTGGGGAATAGAAGTAGAATCCTGTTTCAGAAAAGGTATATGTATAGAAAGGAAAAAAAACACCCATTTTTTTTGTGGAGAATGGTTCAAGTGAAAACAAACAGGGAACTCGTGCTCCTTCAGGCCAGCTGGCAAATCAGGCCCCAGCTGCCCTTTTTGAGTCTGTCAAGTTCGGCACCTGCAGGAGCTAGAAACGTAATTATTATTTATGTATAGCTGAGCTTCTGAGGGTTTATGAAGCTCTCATACCTACACATTTGAATTTTTTGCTCATGAACTAAGACATTCTGCTCTACTTATAATATTGCCTGTTGACTTCAGGACAACAAGCTCTTTGTGAACTATTCTTCTTACTAGACTGTGGAAAATTGAATATATAGTATTCCCCTAAGCTTCACTCTGAATCAGGCCTTCATCCATAGTCACTTCTTCTTAGATCATGTAGACAGTAACAACAATAACAAAAAGCTGCTTGTCTAGGACTGAGCCAATTCCCATTTAGTTCTTCCTGAGCTTCACGCAGTAAGCAACAGCTCGAGTTACCAAACTCCGCTCTGCTGCCTGTATGTACCTGTTTTCAGAGTGATTGCAGTTTACTATTTATTTACTGCCACCCAACAGAGTGGATAAGAGGTATTTCTGTAGTCATTTGTACTCCTGCTCAGCTAGATCACAAAGTGAAATGCAAAAGGTCAAAAAAGCTCTCAGCCATTTTGGACTGTCTGACAGATTTTTTTACCACATCATACTCCTGATAACTCGCATGACAATGTTAATGGTGTCTATCTGCAAAACCGAGTCAGCGAGGAGGGAGCAATGTGCCAGCTGCAGCACACTGCTGGCTGAATTTGAGGCTCTTGGCTTACAGAATGTGTAATTGGATACATGAAAACGCAGTAATGATTAGCCTACAGGCAGCAGAAGATAATAGGGCCTGTATTCTGTCCAGGTAAACATTTTTTACTCATTCCTCCAACAGATTTCTTCTGTGTTTTTTTTTTTGAAAAATAGTAAATGGAAAGAAGAGTATACCAAGAGATTCCGATAGGCAGCAAAAGAAAAACAATTGCCCCAAATAACCTCATTAAGATGATACATTGAAGAACAGGCAGCTGTAATGATTTTTTAAGTATCGACTCTGACATTCTGAAGTGAGCAAGAGCTACTATCTCAGCTGACAGCAGCTGCCAACTGTGTGTGTAACTATTTTTCAGAATCTGTGGTGCCTACAATAGGCAGCAATTTTGTGGGTGCTAGGGAATGCACCAAAGAATATAAAACAAAAAACCTTTTTATTTTTCTCCCATAGCATTTCTGCTTATTATGACAGTCATAGCAACAGTCAAAATCTTGATCAGAGAAGTGATGGCTGCATATTTATAAGGTCCATAGCTCCTGTTTCCCAGTGGATTTTGTGTCATTTCAGTCACAAAATTGCCTCCAGACAATGCAATATTAAATTGGAGAAATCATTTTCTGACTTTTCTTTCATTATGATGAGGCTGAACATGTAGGAAAGGGAGAAGATAGCGATCATCATTAAATACTTGCTTTTGTAGTACTAAATCATCTAGCTGGTGTTTGTTTCATGATAAAACAGTCTTTACAGAAAAAAAAACCCCAAATATTAGTGCAAGCCATGACCTAAAACAAGAAATTTTTTTTCAAAGAAGTTAATGAAAAAGGATTAATGTCTTATATATGTTAAGATTTGAAAATTATAAACACAGTTCTAAAAGCCAAATGAATTACACGCAGTTAAATTACTTGAATTCATTAATGCAAGACCCAACAAAGTATTGTATGTCCAATATAAGATAAGATGGCTGAAACTTAGAGTAGATGTCTAGGGTTTTTTGACATTTTATGAGTAATGTTCACTAATTATTCATCAGTGGATGGGTGATCAATAATTGTAATTTATCGAGTTCAGAGTTACATACAGCTTATCACGAAGGGTTGTCAACCACCATTTTTTTTCTCCTTTCTGGTGCTTGGGAAACTGAGTTAGTTTCAAGAAAGCTTGTTTCAGTTACTTTTATTTACAGTACAGAAAATTATTCTGAAGATAGAAATATAAATGTGCTCTTAGAAGAAGGGATTAGCATTCTGTATTTAAAGATACTAGGTGATTCACATCCTTTGTTGCAGGTGCCTGGCTTTAGAACCTTTCTCTACTTAGGTATTACATCTGAAACAAAAGACTCCTTGTACAGGTCACTTGGAGTAGAGAACTGAGTTATGATCCTGCTCTAAATCTGGTAAAATAAATCAATAGGAAGAACATAAACAATATACTTTTCTCACTAGAGAGAGTGAGAAAGGCTAGTTTCCTAATTTAGGGGTGTGAAGTAAATAGTGTGATACCTCCTATTAAAGGTAAGAACTTACCAAAGAAATCCAGCTTTTCCTTTAACCCGAATAAATTCAGAAGGGTGTGTGAGATGCTCTGATTATGTAATTGGTACTAATAGGAGACCTTCTTCTCCTACTGTTGAACATGAGATGCCCTGGAGAAAATACAGAATCTATAGAATCTGAGAATGCCATTAGGCATGACTATAACTTAGTGGTGAGCATATTCACCTGGGATGGAATAATAGAACTATTTTGTTTCCTCTAAGAATTCTTATAAATTGAGCTTCAAATAATCCTTGGATAGAAATTAAAAGAAGTGTAATGAGATAAAAATCTTGAAAACAGGAAATTGAGCTATCATTTCCACATGTATACTAATAGCCAAGTTCCTTTCTTTTACTCCTACTGATTTAGTAACTAATAACTAATGTGGACAGGCACACTTCTCACTGGCTCCATGTCTTTTGGAGTTTCATTTGTGTAGGGACAAAAGAAGTTAAATTACTGTTTATACTATGTGATATTTGTACATCCCCAAAACTTAGTCAAAAGAAATATTATTGAACTAGATAAATAAGTAAGTCTCTTTAAAAGGCAATGGACATTGCACATCCATTAGTGGTAACCAAAGAAACATCTAAGAGAATAATACTTCAAGGCACGAATTTACTGCTTGATATTAAAGTGCTATTTACTTGGAATAAAAAGATCAGAATATTTATTGTCAAACTGGTTTTTAGTGTCTGACTTTATAAGAAGTACAGAATAAGAGGGAAGTGAAAAATCAATTAAAAATATACTATTTTCCGAGGACATCTACAGTCTTCTTGGATAATGGATAGGCAAGTAGCACTAAACCACAGTAACTTCCAAATGCTCTTTTTATTTCCTTGTAATCTAGATGAGCAGGAACTTCCATTGAATACATTGTTTGCACATTGATAAAGTGATTCTAAAAAGCTGAAGGGCATTGGGAATTTACTAACAAATAGAAGATGTGTTTTCAAAGGTGGTTTTATATCAGAAAGTTCCATCATGTGTAGGGAGAGGTACAGTACCTTCGGAAAAATTAGTTTGCTTTTATTATGAAGTTGTAATTCCATTTCTGTTTACTGTTCAGCCGGTCAGTGGACTAGAAAGGCAGTGTCACAACCCTGTTAGATATGTGCGTTTATCACTGTAAACAAAGAATAAAGGAATGAAAGAGCTGATTTATTCCTCTTCTCAGGTACATTCAAGTATTAATTTAATTGCATTACTTAAGCGTTTAGCAAACACAATGCTTAAGTTCCCGGTCTTCCAAAACACAACGGCTGAGGGGTAATGGGGGGGAAGCTTTCATACAGGAAGAGGTTGTTGAGTGTTTAATTCCTTAGTGAAGTCTCATTTCCCCAGCTCCTGCCACAGGCTAATAGCAATACTTCTCTTCACAAAATATCACATGAATAAAAACCAAAGAGAAACACAAACGTGAAATGTCAAGCAGGTTTGTTAGGTTTTGATCTCTCCTAATTTTCTACCATTGTCCACAATAGGCAGGATACTGCCATTTCTGTTTCTCTTTCACTGGAGTATCAGGGAAAACTTTCAGCTTAAAACCCACCGCTATACCATTTCATGAGAGGGCAGCATGCAAAAAGAGAAAGAAATCTCCTATCCACTTGAATACAGATTTGGGGAGCAGAATAAATTCAAGTTGCCTTTCCTTACTATTAATAATACTTCAAGATTTGAGAATATCCCTGCTTTTATGGTAACATTCATGATAGTTTGCCATTATTTTTCATAAATGTCATGTCTTAAAAAAAATCTTTGTTATTTTGCAGGATGTTAATTGATTTATTTCTTCTCGGAGGGATGACCTTCAATAAACAATTTCAGACTACTTTTACTTGACAAAATCTACCTGTATGTAGAGTTGCTTTGTTCTGGACATCATCAAAGCTGTAAGTTCACGGGAAAAACTTGCTGTATTTGTAAATTTATATTGTCTGGTTTTAAAACTGTGATACTTATTTGGACCAAAGTTTTTTGTCACGTTATCTTACTGACAAATTTTCCTATTACGAAAAACAAGCTAAAGAGTTTATTTGATGTATTTACCAAGAATATTCACACAATCCTGTTTCTGTTAAAACAGGATAAATTGATTTAGAGGAGCCGATTTCTTTTCTCCAGATCTAAGCTTCTCTTTTTAATATGTTTTTACAATATTAGTTTTTCTCACACTTTTCTTTATGGACAAACTAGAAATGCCTTTCTCACTGTTTCTTGGCTTCTTTTATGGGTTTACTACTCTCTTTCTTTCCTTCTTTCTTTCTCTCTTTCTTTCCTTCTTTCTTTCTTTCTTCCTTTCTTTCTTAATGTTTGCTAAGTCACTTGTCTTAAAACCCCCCAAAATCTTCTCATCCTAAATAATGCTCAGATTTACATTATTTTACCTAGCACAGGGAAATATAAATGTTCCCCCATCATTTTTACAAATGGGCACCGATACATTTAATATAGTCAGAAAAACAGCTCACAATCAAAAATCAGGATGTTGGTTTTCAGTGGATAATATACAGACAGTGTCTAAACTCCTTGAATTTTTTGGTTGAGTCTCCTTTGTAATCTCCACTGCTTACATTTTAAGGATTGTGCTGCTCAAACCTAAGTTGGTAAACAAGATTTTAATGAGGCAACTTTCTCTGTCACGAAAATATCTCTCAGTCAGGAAATGACACACCTTATTTTTTGCCTTTTGGTTCTATGAACCCTCTTCTCTTGTATAAATGAGATTCACCAAAATATTGATTTTCTTTTTTTAACTTTTTGTACTGCTTTGGGAAGATTCTTTATCTAGCCAGGGTGCATTATGTACAGCTGTGTACCACTTGATCTATTAAGAACGATGCAATGCCAACTAATCTGAGCGAAGGCTTTTCTTGAACCTATTGAAGTTACTGGGAGTTTTGTTATTCACTTCAGTGAAGCCAGGATTTCATTGCAGTTGGAAAGTCACTCTCCGACTCTCTGGTAAGTTTTTTTTTCTGTCATGACAGAGAAGATCTTATAAATAACAGCAGGAAACTCTTTTGTTTGGTGAAGAACTGTCATAATGAAGTAAGGTGTTTTGTACTAAAATGTATTTCTGCAGCTACAGAATTCTATTGCTTTATTCGGAGATTTAATTATTTGAAATATATTCTTCAAGGGCTTTAACGGCTAAGGATTAATTCAGGGAAAAGGATCTACAAAATCATGTAGGTATTTAGGACTAGTTGCTAGATGATAACAAATTCTCAGATGTTTCTGTTTAAATTCCATTTTAGATTCTCTCATCCTTTATTTAATAGCAAGAAGACACAATACTTGTGTTGCCTGTGGTGATGCCATGATCCACATTGAGAAGAGGTAGTATACTTCAAAAAAAAAAGACACAAACCTCTACAAACCCCTACAAACCCCTTTCATTACTAAAACTGTTAAATTGATCTGGAAAATAAATAAAAGGCAGTAGATACGCTTAGATTGTCTGTAACTTTACCAATTTTCTTTATTGTGCTATTTTTGAAATTGTTAAAAAGAATTATAGGTATTTTCTATCAAGAATTGGAAACTCCCAGGTGACCAGGAAAAGTTGGAAGAACACAAGAAATACCCTGCTGGGTCAAACCAATGCTCCTGTTTGCCCCGACTTAAGTCTCTGACTGGTAGTAAGATATGCTGTTTAGATTTACCACTTTCTGCAGTAGATTTTCCTTACTCTCCCAGTGCAACTTCTGTATTAGGACTCTGACTAATCTCTTTATGATCTCTTTATGGGCTCATCCAGTAATTTCTCTGACACATTTTTTGAAATTTCTGATACTGCCTGCTTCTGTAATGTCCTGTGGCAGCAAGATACAGAAGTTCAGTTCCCACTGTATCAAGTACTCTGTCATATTTGATCAAATCAAATTCTCCTGCTGTAACATAATGCTTCCAATTCTGTGTAGAAATAGCTAATCAAGGCTTTTGATGACTTGGTAAATCTCTATCATAATTCTTTTCAATTTTTCCTCTCTGAAATAAAGAGTACAAACCTTTATAGCACTTCCTCACATGGCAACATCTTCACTTACATTGCTATTCTCTGTCCTTTCCCTGTTCTTTCCAATGTCCTTCTTAGAATGCGTAGACCAGAACTACAAAATGCAATGAAATGATTTTAACTCTATAAAACTTTGATGTGCCCATACCTTGAGTACTACATTGCCTTTATGAAGAAAGATAAAAATTCAGGAAGTCCTCACGAGCCTATACTTTCAGTGCTGTAAGTGTTACTTACATGTTCAGCATCATGTAGACATGGTATATTTTTTTTTAACTTTTATTTTTGTTTATCCAAATCGAAGCTCATCTTTTAGTCCACTCAGTTTGTGATGTCCCTGTGGAGTTCCTTGTCATCAGCATGGCATTTGGACTATCCAGAAGACCTTAGGATCGTATGCAGAATTGGATATGTATTTGTTCACTTTCTTTCCCAGAGCATTAATGACCATGTTTTCAATGCTTTATCATGTCTGATTACCCTGTTTGCAAGACCAGATTAAACAAACCATGGCTGTCATGCTGCCAGGTGGAATTTGAGCTGGATGACTTCCAGAAGTCCTCTACAGATAACTCTTCCCTTGTGTTGTAAATACAGCCAGGCCCAGCACTGATTCATTGCATGCTAAATAGCATAATACTTTATGTTTGTAGGGGCTAACATTACATTCTGGCAAACGGTATTTTTTTATATTGTGTAATTCTAACAATACTGTCACAAGACAGAGATTTCCTCCTAATACTGCAATTTATATTCTTAAAGGTCAATGTCAAGATTCTTTTTCCTGTTCAAATTGCCAGCAGCCTGTTGCAGGAAAAAAGAAAAAAAAAAAAAAAGAACAACAATATCAACATATAACACTGATATCAAATAAATAGTTACTGTGCAAGGTTTTCTAATTTGATATACACTGTGTCACAGAAAATAAATTCCTAAAATCCATAGCTCATTGCTTCATTTTTTATTCAGTCATTAAGAAGAACAGAAAAATCAACCAAAAATCAACCAGGCTCTCATTCTAATGTTATGATTCAAATTTTTAAGGCAAGAGTTTGTTACAGACTTGATTAATACTGATACAATTCTTTGCTACTTATATATTTACTGCTTTTCAGAAGATAACAGGAGTAATATTAAGACAACAAGGATCACAGTAATCCGTTATCCATTTATGAAATATAAATCACATACGGCAGTTTCAAGTTGATGAACAAGATCCAATGTCCTTCACAATATGTATTATTATTGAGAGGACAAAATATTTTGCCTATAAATAGGAGAAATTTGTTCTGAGAGAGGGACAAAAATAATTTCTGATGCATGATAAAAAAAAAAATACTGTTCTTACATGAGAAGATACCTGTGCAGATGACAGTAAAACCTGATAGAAGTGTCTACTACATTTAGAGTGTCATTAATCTACAGGTGTGTGGTAATTGGCTTAATTTATCTTAAACAAAGAATATGGTGATCTCTACTGGTGAAAACTGGTGTAAATGGTCATCCAAAGTTAGTTTGTAGGAGCATGAAAACAAAAAAAGGAAGTTGCTGACTGGAATATGAAAACTTGGACAAGACTACAAAAGCCTAAAATGATTTTAGAGATAATAAAGGAAATGACAGCTGTCGTCTGAAAGCCTGACTTTCAAGATTTCAGTATCAATGACAGCAGCCATACCACTGCAGTGTTACGAAAAAAATAGGAGGTAATACAACAAGGAGAAGAAATATCTCATTTATTCTGGACATGGAGACAGTGACCTTTTACAGGGAGCTGCACTCACTGTGACAAACTCTGCAAAGCGATGATCTCACTGGATTAAAGAGTGTAAGAGGATACACAATGGTCTCTGAAGCACAGACTCTCATTTTTCAAAGCGATTCTGTACAGGATTACAGAAAACTTAGAGATTCTAAGGAAAACAGGACAAGAATTCCAGGATGGAATTCATCTCATCTGACTTACCCCCTGTCTTGGCCTACTGAGTTGATTGAGTTGAGGTTGATATTGGAGTCATGGGGTATGTTGCTTCTGTTAAGTAAAGCAATTAGAAAGGTGCTATAAAAACCTAAACCACCCTCATGTAAACAGTAGAAACACCAGAGCTGGATTTGTACAAGAATATTTGCACCGTTACTCACAACACCTATGAACAAGCAACAAACATTCTGGAAGATGTTCCCTTGTAAAGCTTTTCTATTCACCACCATCCCAAGGTGGGGCAGCATGACTTTGGAAGTGCCTGGCCATGGAGGACCTCCAGGGTTGCCTGAGACCAAATATGCAGCCAGAGCTACCATGCTCAGCTCTTGGCTCTTCCTAGATTCTGAAGGTTAAAACACCTATAAAAAAGAAAAGAGGAAATAGAGATAGTAATTTTTTCTGTAAATTTGTATTTTTTGAATTTTTAATCACTCTTTCACAGAGACAATAGGTATAAGAAGTCATTGACACAGATCCAGTTGTTGAGTAGCAGTTAATATATTTAGTTCATCCTAACCTGAACCATGATATTCCCCCACAATAGGTATTTAAAAAAATGTTTTATATATATACATACTCATAACCACACAGACGCTCAAACATATACAAACACCCATGTAGGTATATGTGAATTCCATAAATTATGATTTTGTCATAAATTTCTTTTTAAATAAATTGTTCTCAGCATTCACTCCAACTCCTGGAAAAAATGGCAAAACGTTGAAACTGAGGTTTCCATGACTTGAAACATATGTAGGCTTATCTTAAAGCAAATGCTCAACTTCTCTCAAGATTTTGTTTTCAATTACTGATCTACTTGGCTCTCATAATTTTTACCATTCTTACTTAAAAAAAGGAGGTTTGTTTGTCATTGGAGTTTTGGTCTTTTTTTTTTTTTTTTTGGTAACCATCTCTATCTTCTAAGGCCGTCTCTATCTTGTAATGCTGGCAAACAACCAGACAATAAAAGTACTGCACCACTACTAACATCCCAGTTCTGCTCTGATAAAATTTAACTGTACACTAGCAATAAACAGAGAGATTCCTACAATAATTCAGTCCACTGTTAATTTAAAACTGACCTGGCTGTAAATTAAATTATATTACTTCTAGTAAGTTTGACATGCTCTTTAACACCCTTAGAGTTTTGTTTTTTTTTTTTTTTTTTTGGTAACCATCTCTATCTTCTAAGGCCGTCTCTATCTTGTAATGCTGGCAAACAACCAGACAATAAAAGTACTGCACCACTACTAACATCCCAGTTCTGCTCTGATAAAATTTAACTGTACACTAGCAATAAACAGAGAGATTCCTACAATAATTCAGTCCACTGTTAATTTAAAACTGACCTGGCTGTAAATTAAATTATATTACTTCTAGTAAGTTTGACATGCTCTTTAACACCCTTACTCTAAGCACAGAGCAGGCTTAGTATTTCATTACTTTTGGAAACCTATAACATGAAGTTTTAACTTAGATTTTTATTAAAATAATTTAACAAACAGTAGCAGTTTGGGGAAAGCATTTGGGATTGTAGTTTAATATTATTAAACTACATGTGTATAAAACTCTGGCTTGGTTCTAAAACCATGTGCATCACCCTGAAAACAATGACTGTTTTACTCCAAGAGCACTGAAACTTATGAAATCTATTGTCCTAGGACCCTACATCTCCTCACTGCAGTAAACTTGCTTTGCTGAACACAGATATTACAATATTTCCCCCCACGGTAATTTAAGATTCCTTAGCTTTTTGTTAGCCTTCCTTTTATAGCCCATAAATAACATCTGGATACAAAATATTACAGTTCTTTGGCTAATATGAATCAATCACTTTGTGGTCAGCTGAGATGTACAAGGACATCAGTTCAGTTTGAACTTTGAAATAAATATATATTCAAAAATAACCTTACAGAGTGCAGTGAAATAGAGCTTTTATAGCTACGAAATACAATAATTTCTTAGAGCTTCACAATTCCACTCAATTTACAACACAGAGTTTTTTACGGGATGCATACGTACCTCAGTTTTCCTGTTATGTTAGCATGACAGATCTCATACAGTGACTGTTTTTCTAAGCAATGAATTGCTGCATTGCTACATCAGGTGTCATAAATTCAGACATTTTCCTTAAAATTACAGTTTATTTCCCCTAAAATTGAAGTTTATAATGCCATTTCTGCAGCTTATATTTTGGGTTTCTTTTTCTAAATAGCTTCAGAATATTAACATCAAAGCTAGTATAATTTCACTTTGGTGAAGTTGCTTTAAAGTTTGCATAGCTCTGTTAAAGTGTTATTGCTGCACAGAAAAATAGTTGGGTATGTTATTTTACACTAAAAAAGTTGCTGGTTCAGGATTCTCTTGTGCTATTTCATGCTCCTTATAGAGTTTCAAGTTTCAAAACAAAACTAAGAAAAAAGGATGCAGCAGAATTCTTCAGGTATTTAGAAATACCCAACCTGTGGAAAAAGATGTATACTTCTGTGTAGTTACTACAACCATTAAAAAAATTCTTCAGGGTGATTGTGTTATTTTTATTTTTGGCATTTACCTTTCTACACATGCATATATATGAATGTAATACATTTTAAATATTTTGCAAAAGCAAGATATTTTTAGCTGATGACTCATGTCACATAGCAGTGCTTTTGGTACCTTTGATCTGTTACCAATATCATGCAGCCAGACTATCTCTTTTAACAGCCCTCTTCTACCTCTGAAGTAAAGAGAGTTTAGGACAGAGGCTTAATGCAGTCCAGTGTTGACATTCAGAATTCACCGAAGTCACTCCCAGAATTCATTTTTGTATTCTCATTTTCAAATGTATCATAAAAAAGGTTATAACTTATCCTATGCAGTCCTGGAATGGAGCCATTCAATGCTTTTACTTGCTAATCCTCGGTGCGTACTACCCATGGCACAGGAAAATTATAATTGGGGAAAATATCCTTACAAACAGTTTTGTTTGCCTTCCATCACCAGCTGAATGTGGTATGGTAATTCCTGGCAGTGTACAGTGCTAACAAGAATATGTTTTCTGTTATGTTCTGGTTTTATTTTCTTTCTTTTATTACCATTTCCTCTCTGTTTTCTTGCACAACAGTCTAATAGGACTTATCTGGTGTCTGGTCTGGTAGATATCCAAAGAAGGCTGATCGGAAATATGGTGTACAAATATTAGGTGGTGAAACCAAACATTAGAGATAAAAAAACATAAGATGAAGACAAAACCCCAAGCAATTCTTCTTCCAAGTCAAATAAACTTGTCACAAGCAGGGATATAAAACTTGCCAGCAAGAACTTTTGACATTTATGTATGATTATACCTTTCAGCAAATTATCGTCCTTATTTTCACACTAATGGTGAGTGTGAAAGAGCTGTGCAAAATACAAAACATTCTGAAACAAGTAATTCTTTTGCTTCTTAATGGCAGAATGAACAAATGTCACCAGAAAACAGAAAACATACATTTTAAATGTCTTTAAGGAACGCATATACGTCAAAACCAGTCATTTAACCTCTCAGTAGAGAGAAACAGGCAATTCTAAATAAAGATTTATTTAATCCTATGGTAGATGTCTGAAATTTATCAGATTAGCTTTTCCAAGTAGTATTATTTTTTCTCCATCTGTTATAAAGAGAGTATAATCAATTGGTTCGGGTAATGACATCTGTGTTATAGATGCCTAAAGAGACTTTAAATGAATCTTGTCCCCATACATGTTGGTGACATAGGTTTCCAGCTTAGAAGACAAAGTGTAATTCTGATTCTGCTTTACATACACATCTTGGACTGTGTAGAGCCAATGAGATTATTTCCCAATTAAAAGATAAATTAAAAACAGATTTAGCAGAATGAAAAATCTAGGTTCCATTGTTTTGTACGGTAAAATATTGGTACTGTGTACAGAAACATTACCTGGAATGATCTTTTAAATCTAAGAGACAATACACTCCAGCAATGATTTGGGAAGGACTTACAGAAGAATAAACAATGATCCTTGTGTCACTACCTGGAATGCATGTGTTCTGCAGTATACATAGCTGTTCTACTGGCATCTCGTGATCCAAATTACAAAAAATACAAAGTATCATATCTTTCTAATGAATATGTATTATTATCTATAGCAAACCCTAGGCAAATGACTTGACCTCTAAACCTAAGGCTTTCTGCAATGGTAATTTGGTATTTAGACAATATTTGCTTAAATGTGAGATGCATCAACGTGTTATAGGAAGATGATATAAACTAGCAGACATCCTTTATGTCTCTTTAAAAAAGAAAAGATAAAAATGACTCTTCATATATTCTTTAACATCCACTGTAATGTAGTTGATTTAAAATTTTTGGTATTCTTACTTTGTTGTAAATAGCAATTGCACAAATAACAGATTTCACTACTGCTGGAATAATTAAATGGCACAGTAACTACTTCAGCACTGGACAACTTTGACTGTAGAGGTATAGCACTAACTTCCCAGCAAAGATTTTGATTAATTAGTTATAGAGATACCACTTTCTCAGCTGACTGTAGAGGAGCCTGGATGACCTTACACACAGATGCAGAGCATGAAGACATGAACTCTGCTCTCAATAGCTTGTTTCATAATGATTATAAAATAAAAGACAAAAAGCCTTTTTTTAGAGGTGAGTTTTACACACTGAAAACCCTGGGTTTTTTGAGTTCTTATCTGGGAAGGTATGGGGAGCGGAAAATTATGCCAGAGGCAGTTTTATCTCCTAATTTCACATGATGGGTTGAGAGAAGTATAAATTACTTATCCTTAGTTGTTAGGGCCACCAGCGTTACTTTGAAATTCAAACATTACAGAAAACTGACTCTTTGGGAACTCTACGAGATTCTTTCTACTGGAAGCTATATGAGCAACACTGAACAGGAAAATCTTTAGGAAGATATTTATCTCCTTGTTAGTATTTCCTTTATTCTGTTCTATGCTCAGCACCTCTGTTGGCCTAGGGGTTTTGAAAATCGTGTGTAATACCATAATATCATTTCTGTTGTCTTTGTCAAAGTTGAGATGTCCAAATATGTGGTCAGACAAGACCCAGCAGCACACTATGGTGACACCGACTTCTTCTAGTCCGTACTCACGGTCTTCAAAGATAGCAAATCTAGATTCACTTACTGATGGAAGGTATTGTGTTTCCCACCAAAGAGTCACATCAGGACTATGGTACAGCAGTGAGGATGAGGAAGGAGATGTTAGATATGCTCACAAATTAGTCGACTAATGAAGTTCAAATCTGTAACTGAAAGACATAATTTGGTGTTCAGAAGAGTGAATTAAAAGAGAAAAGCATCCAAAAAAATGAAATTCAGTTTTTTGATAGGCTCTTTGGAATAACCTATATCCCTCCATTGACCTCAAAAGGGCCTAAGGCAAAGAGATTAGTTTACCTACTACTAGTAAAGTCTGTAATTAGGTGATATGATGTCCTCTGAAGAATGGTCTTTAGCCCACAAAAGTGATTTCTTGTGGTAATTGGTTCATATTATTGTTTCATGAAAACAATATTTGGGCTTAAAAAGAACAAAACCAGTTTATTCTTGTGATATTTTTCAAACATATTTTGAAATTATAATGTCAGCTTCACGATTTGGTACTGGTCCACTACGTAGCCCTATAGCTATTTCAGTTCATAACTGCTCTTTAGTCCTTTTCAGAATCTTGACATTGCTCATAATTTTTAAGGCTTCTTTGTTTGCTTTCATTTACATTTATTCTGTCAAATTATTCAGGTAGTTTAACATTTCCCTGTGCTCCAAGTGCATTTTCTTGACTATTGCTAGCAAAAAAAATTTGGTTAAGGACAAAAGTCTACAAAGACTGCCCCTTTAGTTAAACTACTTCATTCTCTCAAATTACTTTTCTCACTGTTAATATGTTTAATATTGGAGGTGAGGTTTATCAGAACAAATCACTAAACTACCTCTGAACGCCCAATTCTAATTCCTTGATTTGATGATGAAATGACAACTTTGAAAAAAAAGTTAGCTCAGTGCCGAAAACTTCGAAAATTCCCATAATCTAAAATATGTAAATTGTGTTTACACATTCTCTTCTTCTGCAGCTGTATAGAGCTAAAGGTCTTACCAACTCAGCCTAGACACCCTACTTTCCCAACAATATATGCTAACCTTTCTTTGTTGCAGACTCGACAGGCAGGAACTGGTGCAGTTGAAACAAGCCAGGTTGTCACCGGGGGTATAAATCATAGAACCTTACCAACTCAGCTCGTTTAGACTAAGAGAGGCTAGCAAATAATTGCAGGAGTAAGTGAACAGACATAAGCACAGGAATCTCCAGGAGGGCCAAAGTAACTGACACCCTGCCTTTGACCAAGTAGGTCAAGTAGGGAGGGAAGTGCCCAAGTCATCCAAGTTGATGTGTAGGGCACACTACTAGTATGTTAGGTCTGATTCTCTCAAATTGCACTACCATTGGTGGAGCCAAGGGGCAGCACAATTCTTACCCGCACACCCAGAAAGCATTTGCATGATTGACTTTTACTATTGGATGACCTGCCTTAAGTGTCCCTGATGGTCTGTTGGAGCCATGGCATCTCTTATGACGCTGTATTTGCTATTGGTGATCAGGTGAGTCACTGTATTGGAGTGTTATTGCTCGTCTGTCTTACTGCTTCAGTACTGCTTAGTTTATGGTCTGCTGTCAGACTCCATTACTGTTTGGACCACACTAATGATGATTGAGATGAGACGCTCCCTCTCTAAGGGGTTACAAACACAGAAGGGGATGTGAACACACCACCAGACATACTTCAAACTGTATAGGTCGTTTGCTGTGTTTTGTCTCTAATCTGTGGACTACAATGGGCTAGATGTCCCATGAAAGAAAACAAGACACGTTATTCTCTACTTGTATTCTATGGTGTGTGGAAAACACCTATAACCTTCAGAATGTTCTGGATATATTACTATGGCAGGACAAGCATCCAAATATACATTCAGATAGCTTTTCCTACCTGGCATTGGAGCTGAGCAATAATTACTGGTCATTTTTGTAGGTGTTTTGTTACACTTACAATGAATTTTACATTGACGATATCCCCAGATACATAATCAAAAAAGCAGTTATGACATGGAATAGGAAATACTAGGAAATTTCTAGGCCCCATACTCTTCCAAGCTCAGCTGACCCATCAAATAGTTGATATTCTTTGAATTATGTCTCTGAATATAAAATATATTCTTTCCAATCTTTAGCCATTTTCTTATGTTTTTCCACCAAGATGAAGTGTTACGTATTTCCCTACCACTGCTTTTTCATTCCTTTGAGAGTCTGTGAAAAAAGAATACTGTGTGATCCATACTGAAGTCAGGGAAATGATCAGGGTTCCTCTAAAACTGTTTTTAGAGAAGCTTTTTGTTAGGTTTTAGTTATATTTCCTCTGTGCTACTGAATTGTTATATCTAGAAAAGACAGAGATTTTATAAGGCAGCATCGAACACCACATGGATCTATACTGTCAGTATAAACTGCATGGGATAGATAGATGTAGAACATTAATAGGTTTATTACTTAAAGCTGGGTTTATATTTCTTTTTCAGTTCAAGACTCGTTATGTTGTGTATCTTGGCAATCTAGTTACAGTACAATGAGACCTATATTACTTGAAATAAGATGGTTTCAGCACTTTAACATTCAGTGGTATGTAAAGGAAAGTATGTTTTATGCTGTCTCTTCAAAATGCAGATGAAGTCTAGGAGAAAAATATCAATGTTGGAAATTCCTGGATGGAAAGCAAAACTCTGAACTCCAAGAATACAATATTCAAGCTCTTCTGCTTGAAATGTCAGTGCTGGCGGTCTGTATCAAGCATCAGAGTGATATAAACAGTGAAATAGAACTCAGATAGGAGGAAAATTAAGTGTAACAAAAAAACCCCCATCAAACAAATAAAAAAACCCAATAATGCACTGCCTAAAGCCACTATTGTTTTATCAGAAAGAAAACATCAGAGACACGTTCATTCAAGTTTTAATAACATTCTGGACAATTTCTGCTTTTACTTTTAATGAAATCATGAAATTTTGTGCCAAGAGGTAAATTATGGAACAATCTGGTACTGATATAAAAATAAAAGAACCTGCAAAACGTTGTGGCTTAGTAAACAACCTATTAATTCAAGCTACTCTGTCAATAGGACAAGATATGTGGGAAAACACTCTTTGTAACTCAGTCCAAATTCAGTTAATCTTATTTTTTCTTACTATAAATATTCTCTCTCTCTCTTTTTTTCTTTTTCATATTTTGAGGACTTTGAGTATCAAGAGATAAACCTTAGCTTTTGGATGCAACTGAAATTTAATACCTTGCCTCAATGAGGAATAGCAATATATACGTCCTATGCGAAACAAAAGGAAATGTATCCATTCAATTACATTCAGTGTTTCTTTTAAGATCAAGTTACATAGATTTTTAAAATAAATATCCTTCATTTTGTTTCTCACAAATGTGGTTTGGAGCCAAATCAGACATAAGCTATCTAAATATGAATTAAAAGCAACTGACAAGCATTTTGTTATCATCTATTGCACTGTCGTACATGTAATGAAAATATGCAAAGGCTGGTGAACCTGGTAAGTCTGTTACACTACATGAATTGAAGATAAAGAGAAAATTTATAAAAGCCTGTATGTCAAATATTACTCTCTGTAAGGTGATTGTTCTCCCTACAGAACTTAGCAAAGTTGATATAATAATTTCTCACCAACAAATAAATATTAAGGATGAGGGGGTGGGTGGGTGGTGGAGAGGGGAGAGAGAAATTTTTTTCCACTTTCAGAGTTCCTCAGTAATATAAATACCTAAACAAAAACAGCTATTTAATTGATTTCCTAATGTGTGAAAGTATAAATTAAAAGCTACAGAGTGTGCATATGTGTGGCATTATTTCTTCATAATTTACTAATCTGAAGCTCAGTTGGAGTTCTGTGACCATGACTACAGTAATTTGTGATCTTTCATTTTTCATAAGACTGCACATTAATTTCTGATTTTCTGAACACAGGAAAAAAACCAAACCTCAAGCCAATGAAACAACCCATGGGAACAGAGATGTCACCCTGAATGAGGCAGTGAGTAATACTCTCCTTCTAGCTTTCACCTGTCCACTGCTTTTTTACAGGTGAAAAGTAATACCCATATCATCACAATGCTTACAGGTTAGATATGCTTATCTCGCTATATTTATATCAGTTCTTCAACATTAAATTTTCCATAAAAGAAAATGTATTTATGCTGTTGACAAACCTGATATCATTAAGCTTTACTTCATCAAGGAGTCAGTTTGATCTGAATGTATTTCTTTCAACCGTATAATGTTTTATGCGCTTGTATGTTTCTCCTCCTCTGATGCAGGTAGTTTTGATCAAAAGTTACAAATTTCATGTAAATATGAGCAAATTAGGTTGGTGTGATTATATGGGTGAATTAGGTTGATGTAATTAAATCACATGGATATATTCAAATCAGAAAGGAGTAGTCTCATCTAAACTGATACGGGTCACAAGAACACTGTGACTCTCACCTTCTTGTGCAGAGTACTTAGCAAACACAGACTTTTGGCCTGATAGAAGTTAGTGCTAATGCTCCCTGGAGCAGGATCAAATTACAATAGCTGACAGCTCTTTTCCCTGATGATTTATTTTTTTGTATTAGCATTATTCTAGAAAATTAAGGCTTGCCCACAGACTGAGCCATTAAGGTGAAAATACCTTCTTCAATTCCTTTCAGATTTCCTTCCGCGTGTATTAAAGTGCATTTGGGAGTATGAATGCATATTGTATTTTCAGTGTTAATTTCTAATGCAGATGGGCCTGTTTTTTTTTTTTTTAATATTCTTTTCAAGTCCTCAGTTGTATAGAGCAACATTAGCATTGACCAGATTTCTGAAGAATTATGTTCACATAGAATCACAGAATCATAGAATCATCCGGTTGGAAGACACTTTTAAGATCGTCGAGTCCAACTGTTCCCCCTGCTCTGCCAGGGTTCCTGAATCATGTCTCTCAGCACCACATCTACACAACTTTTAAACACTTCCAGGGACGGGGACTCCCTGGGCAGCCTGTTCCAATACTTCGCTGTAAAGAAGTTCTTCTAGATATCTAACCTAGACCTCCCCTGGTGCAACTTAAGCCAATTCCTAACGTCCTGTCACTTCTCACACGGGAGAAGAGACCAACCCTACCTCTCTATAACCTTATTTCAGGTAGTTGTAGAGAGCAATAAGGTCCCCTCAGCCTCCTTTTCTCCAGGCTAAACAACCCCAATTTCCTCAGCCACTCCTCAAAAGACTTGTGCTCTAGACACCTCACCAGGCTTTGTTGACCTTCTCTGAACACGCTCCAGCACCTCAATGTCCTCCTCAGAGTGAGGGGCCAAAAAACTCCACATGGTATTCAAGGTGTGGCCTCGCTAATGTCGAGTACAGGGGGAAAATCACTTCTCTCTTCCTGCTGGCCACACTATTGCTGATACAAGCCAGTTGGCCTTCTTGGCTGCCTGGGCACACTGCTAACTTATATTTGGCCAGCTGTAGACCATCACCCCCAGGTCCTTTTCTGCTGGGCAGCTTTCCAGCCACACTTTCTCAAGCCTGTAACATTGCAGGAGGTTGTTGTGATCCAAGTGTAGGACCTGGTGCTTAGTCTTATTGAAACTCATACAGTTGACCTCAGCCTGTAGATCTGGCCCGTCCAGATCCCTCTATAGAGCCTCCTGACCTTCAAGCAGGTCAACACACTCTCCCAACTTGGTGTCATCAGCAAACTTACTGAGGGTGCACTCGATCCCCTAATCCAGATCATTGATAAAGATGTTAAGGATACTGAGCCCTGAGTCACCACTGGTGACCAGCCACCAGCTGGATTTGACTCCATTTGTCACCAGTCTCCAGGCCTGGCCAACCAGCCAGTTTTTTATCCAGTGAAGTGTACACCTATCCAGGCAATAGGCAGCCAGTTTCTGCAGGAGAATACTGTGGGAAACGGTGTCAAAGGTCTTACTAAAATCCAGATAAACAACATCCGCAGCTCTTCACTCATCCACTAAGTGGGTCACCTTGTCATAGAAGGAGATCAGGTTGGTCAAACAGGACCTGCGTTTCATAAACCCGTGCTGACTGTGCCTGATCTCCTGGTTATCTGGCACACGCTGCATGATGACACTCAGGAGGATCTGCTCCATGACTTTCCCTGGCACTGAGATCAGACTGACAGGCCTGTACTTCCCTGGGTCCTCCTTGCCCTTCTTGTAGGTAGGTGTCACATAGGCTAACCTCCAGTAGATTGGTTCCTCCCCAATGAGTCAGGACTGCTGGTAAATCATGGGAAGTGGCTTCTTGGTGAGCACTTCCACCAGCTCCCTCAGAATTCTTGTGTGGATCCCATCTGGCTCCATCTGGTCTGTAAAGTACTGAGAATTATATAATTGAATTCTGCTGATAATTTCTCCTGTAATTAAACATGTATGCAAACATGTTGTTAAGACCAAAACTATTTGCTATTTACATTGCAAATTGTCACTAGTGTGCTAAAAGGCTACTTTAGGCCAAATTTGGTAGCTGTACATGGGGGATCTCTTAAACACAAATCTCCGAAACCTCTATTTCCTAGGGCAGACATAACAGTCATGTTAAACATATACTGGAAGCAGTTTACTGGTTTCACACATGAATAATAGTAATCAGTCATCAGTGATCAGTAATACTTTATGAGTAATATAGAAGTAGAATTTTATTTCCTTAAAGAAACTCAGTACTTTCACATAAATGAGGCAATTATGAAAGCTGGGTGTAAACTGCCCATGAAATCAGAAAGCACTGTAAGTATGAATAATTTGGTCACTCTTGAACAGTTTCTCAGCTCTTTTTTTCACAGATAAAACATACCCAAAGCTTTACTTAACACAGAATATATCCGTTTCTCCCTTACGAATTAACCTTAACTCTGGCTTTGATGTATGCATTGGTGTATAATTAGGAATACATATCTTACCTTGACAGATACCATGAAGTTCCTTTTTAAAAATAATAGTCTTTCTTCTGAAGCACAATTTGTTTAGATTTTTTTACCATATAATATGATTATTTTCGTTTTCCTGAAGTAAAAGTTCTGGTTCCACTAACTTCTAAAACAGTTAGGTTACTAACAGTTAGGTTCCACTAACTTCTAAAACAGGTTACAGTAAACTAATTTGTCTTTAAAGGTCTGTAGTGTAAAACAAGACCTTGATTACAAAACCTTTATTAGCCATGAAATTATTTGCCTTATCCCTTAGGTATAGGTAAATAGCCTATCCTAAAATACCAGTATGAAATTTCTTTAGTATATTTTAGCAAAGCTTCTACCTAGCTAGAAGCCACCAAATCTTATTACAAAACTATTTTCTATTCTTTGTGAAAGTTTATGTGTTTGAGCAATGTATGCAACTGTCAAAATGAGCTATTCATGAATTGTGACTCATTGTCATTAACTCAACTGGAAAACTTTGGTGAACAAAGAATGTTATGCAGGGTGGTATTACATTGCTACTTGATGTGTTCTGCAAAAGCTTAACAGGAGGTCAATATAGAAGGTAATCTTTTCCATTTAATTCAAATACTTCTACTACTAGCCTTGAACTGGGGTTAATTAGAACCATAGGAAGTTGAAATGCTTTTTTCAATTCTTTTTAAGTAGTACTTGGAGTAATTGCTTTGAATATTGTTTATTCCATTAAGCTCTTTATGTTGGTCAAAAACTGGCATCCTATTTTTGGGCCTAGGAGCCCCAATATAGTTTTTTGTGTTTTGTTATGGGGTTGTTTTTTGGTTTTGTTTTTGGTTATTTTATGTTGGAAACCAAGCTATTTGCTATATATGAATACATAGTCTTCATAAAGTTTGATTTTTTGATACCTCCACATGCACTTCAGTTGAAAATAAGAACACCTCAAAATATTATGGGACCTAATGATGGGACTAGGCTTTCTTTCTTGGCAAGACCCCATGCTTACCTAAGAACACAGCCCCCCATGGGAATTTAAATATTTTAGAAACCAAGTTGAATTTGTGTTTATTCATGGAGGGGACGAGATACCGATGGTGAAGGGGAAAACGAAACTGGTTCCAGATGCTCGAGAGATACCTGCAGTCATGGGGAACCATTGCTGGCATTCCCTAGAGGTTCCGGTCAGCATCCCGCAATGCAGATGGGGAGGGCGAGCTTGGAATTTTGCCCTCGGTAAACTCAAGTCCTCTCTCAGCTACCTCAGAGAAGGAAGGGCTACATTACCGCACGGAGATTTGCCCAGGAGAAGTTTTCTTGGACTGAAAACTTTCTTGAGGTGACAGACGAAACCTCCTTTCCTCCCCTCCCCACCGGCGGTGCAACCACATGGCGGGTCCTTTGCCTTGTAAGCGGGAGACGTGGGTCTAAATGGGAGACTGTATTATATTTGTATATGCCAATTTATTTATTTATTAATCTCTCCCTCTATCTCTCTCTCTTTTCCAGTCCTGCTTGACTTTTTAAATGATTTACTTTTTTACTATTAAAACTCTCCTGGTCTCACCCCCCTTTACATTAAACCTGTGTTTGTTTTTCCTTTGCCTAAACAAAGCCTTGAATTCAAGCCGTAACGAGCTGCTAAACTCCCTTCCAGCCAAACCCCTGTCGTCGCAAACACTTTTGGTTTTAACAGCCACATAGTTTTAAATCTGCGACACCTACGTACACAAATTTTGCTTTTCCTATTAAATAGTCATCATCTTGATGTATGAGACCTCTCACCTTTCTTCTATTTTCTCCCCATTCATCAGGAGAGAGGAGTGAGCGAGAGGCAGGATGCACATTTGGCTGTTAGCCAGGGTTAGCTCACAATAAGCAAGATATTAGGTGAAACTAAAACAAGTCCAGATCCCCAAAGCGAAATGACCCGTATCACGAAAAGATAACCTTCCTTTTGGGAAGGAGGATAAGGAAAATAAGATGTCAGTGACAAGAAGGAAGATGGTGAAGAAAGAGGATGCCCGCTTCAATTCCAGCTTCACTCTGAAGCCTAATCACTTCAGCTTCTGTGAGTAAAAACCATCAAGGACTAAAAGTCATTGCTAACTGCACAGGATTGTCTCTGACATTTTATACTCTCAGATAATTTGCAAGAAGTTTGTTAAGGACAACTTGTTTTAGGTATTTGGTGATAATTAATGATAATGACTAAGAACTAACCATTAGCTAAGTGTACTGTTAATGAAAGTCAATTCCATAAATTCTCATTTTGACTTTTGAAATGGGCTTGATTTGTCAGTCTTTAAGTGTCTGCCCTTCTAATGAAAAATAGTATAGCAGGAGAACCTGCTGTTTAGTATAACTGTCACATTGTCCTCTTTTCTACATGACAGGATTTTTATTTTCCTTGAAAAAAAACCCCAGCTTTATTTATTTTTAGAAATACTAAATAGTTTGACATCAAATCTTGATATATCTGTAACATAGAAATAAACATTAGTAGACCCATTTTAAAACATAAAATGCAAGTTATTTTGTTTGTTTCTTTCTTTTCTCCTAGGAGAACATTTAGCGCATAATAAATACTACAGAATGTTGTCATAATATTTGGGGAAATAATGTCAGTAGAGCTATTAAAACCAACCAACCAACCAAAATTTGTCTAATTTTGAGTTAATAATGTTACTGTTCTTCCATTACTGTCATATGAACATCTTAGTACAATATCTGCATTGTAGTTTCACTTTTGCAAATATATATAAGAAATACTTGCTTCTAATATGCATTCAGAGATGATTTCTCTGCCCTCATATTGTCACTTTTATGTCATCTCACCTCCTTAGAAGTTGTTCCAAAAAGCAAAGTTCATTTCACTTATTTCAGCATACTTTAGCAGCCTGTCAGTAAACAAGAAGTTTGGAGAATCCACTGCTATAAGCAAAATCCAGACTCGAGGGTCAGGTCTGAATGAATGGCCACCAGTGACTGGGGAAGACAGAAATCTGTATCCTTTATCCAAAGTAGCACAGCTGTTGGGACCAGCATATAAAGTGCTTCTCTCTGCATCAGACTGAAACTCTTGCTCACAATACACCATCAGCACAAAATAATCACAAAATAATCACTGGAAATTACTATTTTATCTCTGACTCTGTTAATTTTGATAGACTATCACTGTTTAACAAAACTTCTCCTGTTTCAGAAGCTTTGTTTTAAACTGACCAATGGTATTCCCTGCCACGTATGTCTATTGCAGCATTTCATTGGTAAAAGTTTTTGCGGACTTCTGTTTCACGCCTCTTTCCTTTTAAAGAGGCGGGTCCGCATTTGCCTCTTCCTCTTTTCCACACCGGACAGCATAGGGGCATGTTACGAAAATGCCCACAATCATTTATAAATAAACAATACAAGTTTTATTAGGTTTCTTTAAACAGGTTCAAGTGATGTCTGGTCAGGAATTTTTACATAGAACAGTAACTTACACGTAACTGATAACTTACAACGAGGGAAAAACAGATTTCGCAAGTAAACCAGCTCAGATCGAAATCTGAATACCTTCTCTTTACCAATGTAAATTGAGAACCGTTTACCAACAGCCTAGGGAGGGAGTATTCACAATAGCACGATCTCCACTAGCTAATAGAAGAATCTCTCGCTTACAGAAAAGCAAATTCTCACCAATACTGTTAGCTGGCATTACAGCTTCAGTATTTCGAAGCCTCTGTTCTAACGTCTTAGAACGAGAGCGAGATTCCTTTCTGCCTTAGCCTGTTCTCTGAGAAGAGACAGAATACACTCCTTCTTTTCCCTTTCCTTTCCCTTGTTGTGTCTCTTCGACAAGACTCCCATTTTTTATAGTCAATTGAATGTGTATTGTAGTCAATATCAGGAGACAAGGTGAAAATGAGTTTTCAACAGAACTCAGACTCATAGGCGCCTTCTCCACAGGGGCTCAGAGCCCCACTTTGTGCAAACTGAGGGGCACAAGTACTGTGCGAAGGTAGAAGGATGGCTTAGATCCTTATCAGGGTGTCTGCTTGTCTCTGCCTTTGTTTCCAACACAGGAAGGGTAGTTAATAACCACCACAGGGCAACATCTCTCTTTTCCACCCGGCGGCACTGGAGCAACTTCTCTCTCGACCCCTGGGCGTCTGGGCAGACCTGCTTGCTCTCGGCTCGGCTCTGCCCTCCAGCTGCAGCGATTGTACTTGCCTGTCGCCGCTGCTGCGATTAGCCGCTGGGAACCACCCCCCCTCGCCTCCACCACTGTTTTCGCTGCTATTTGTCTCCCTGCAGCTTCGGTAAGCCATCGTTGCTTTCGGAGCCAATCTCTCACTGTGGGGAATCGTGCACTCGGAGCTGCCTGCCCCCTGCCACTTCTCAACAAACAGCAGCTGCTCCGGGAAAGCCGACCATGCGCCGTGCAGGGGATCGACCCCTCTCTCCGCCACGTGCCTGGAGCTGTCTCCTGCCTGCTGCTTTCCACCGCCACTGTTTTTGCTTTTGCTTTGCTTCAATCCACGATAAGACTGGTAGGATTGTGCAGGTTCTGCTTTTACACGCAGTGCCTCTGCATTTCATAACTGCCGCAGGTTCTTTGCTCTGTCCTTGCAGGAAACCACGTGGCCACCACCATCTTTGTACTGCCACGGTGTTCGTTTTGCTTTCACTCCCAACCCATGGTTAACCCTTGCCTCTCCATCCCATACAAAACCCTTTATAACTCACTGGTTTTCTTTCGTATTTAATATATTTCTGTTTGTAGTAGAATTAATATTTATAAAAGGAGTTTCTAACAATTACCAAGGTGTAGTATAAGGTGTTCCTTAAAATTATTGCCTCAAGACAACTTTGTGAAACTACCAATGCATATTAAAAAATTCTAATCTACAAAATTAGAATTTCTTAAAAGACTTGGCTACATACAGGCATCTACCACAAATTTGTATGCTCCATAGAGCCAAGTCATCTTCATAGATCTGGCATATACCAGACAGAAATTTTGATCTACAGATCTTTCTGTGCTTGAACAGGAAGAACTTACGCTCCCTTGAAATTAATTAATGTTAATACATATACTCAAACCAACAGTGTATAGTAGATTCACATTCAAGGTTTAATAAAAAAGCAGTGTCTGTCTTCCAAGGAAAACTATTAAACTTACAAAGGATGAGAATTATTTAATTTAATGGAATCGGTTTAATGGAATTAATAATGGAGTCATATTACATTTGGAGGCTGTTGACTGAATTTATACTGGAGCCTGTCCTATTTAATATCTTTAACAGTGACTTGAAGGAGACCGTGGAATGAATCCTAGTGAAGGCTGAAGACAAGACTGCACTGTGAATGAGCTGGTAAGTTCAAGTGTAGCTCTGGTAGAATGGGTGATTGGAACCTCAGAAATTGAGCAAAGGCAAGTGCAGTAGTCCTTTGCTAAGGATGAACTAACACACTGCAGAAGTACAGATTGGGGCCAGATGGGTTGATGAGCAGCTCTGCAGAAAGGCCATGGAGGTCCTGCAGGAGCAGTGAGCTGAACATGCGCCAACAGTGCACTCTGGCAGCAGGTTTGGCCAACAGTGTCCATAGCTGTATTAGTAGGAGCAGACAAAACAGTTCAAGGGAAGGGACTACACTCATGAGGTCATACCTGCGAGTTCATTTTTGAGTACCTCTGTACAGGAAATGCATCAATAACCCAGAGCAGTTTTAAGGAACTGCCACAAGAATGGTTGAGGGTTGAGCACTTGCCCTGTGATGAGAGGCTGAGGGGCTGGGCAGGGAGATCCAAATTTGTACCTAGGATTAGATTATCAAAAAGATGGAGCTAGGCTCTTCACAGTGGTGCCTGGTGAGAGAGGTTTCAAAGTCTCAATCCTTAGAGATTTTCAAAGCCCAACTAGTTGAAGCCTGTCTGACCTCAGAGCTGAACCTGCTAGAAGAAGATGTTTGGATTAGAGACCTTCTGAGGTCTTCCCAGCTGAATTGTTCTATGGTTCTATGATTCTATGAAATTTCCTTATTACTGCCTGAAACGTGGTTGGTCTGTTAACCCCTGAAATCAACTAGACTACAACTCAATTGAAATTGGTGAATGATGATTATCTCTGATGGATATTGACAAAATTTTTACAGATAGCAAAACAGAACAAAGACATTTCATCTTCTTATTCGATTTCTTGGTAGAAGCAGTTAAATTTTTTTATACTCCTTAGTACACTTGATCAGCATTACTTGTAAAAAAAAGATGCAGAATTCTTGATGCTGGAAATATTAACGTTTGTTGATGTTGGTATCTTTCTAGCAGAAATTAGAACTGTGAAAAATATGCTACTCTCTCTGGGAAACTTAGCAGCTGAAACCCAGCTGCAACACTATTGTGTGGGAAACTATCTCTAACTAGCTCCTATTTGATTAACACTAACCAATCAGAAACTGCACGTGAACTAACTCCTGTATCCAATCTTAGTGCCTTAAGAGATGTCTGTGTGACAAGGACCATATCCAATCACCATGTAACCAGTCACATGAGCAAGAATCTATTGTCTATAAATAGAGAAGTATTGTAAACAATAAACGGGTCTCACTGCACACCACATTGGCATTCCGGTGATTCTTCCCACTCCAGCTCGCGGGCTCACCGTAAGAATATAGCACGGATCGCTACAGTTATGAAAAAGTGCTATTATCAATACTTGGATTTTTCCCTATATGAGTTGAACTCAGCAAAGCAAAATGCAGATTAGATTAAAGACTATGATCCTAAGGACAATCCCAAAATTAACTAAGGAGCAGAGACTATCCCAAATGGAAATGCTGAATGGTTGAAACAACAGCAGAAAAAATTGTTTTGTCTCAGAGAAAGAGGTTATTATTTCATTTCTGACAAACTGAAAATTCCTACAGAGACCTGATAGCCAAAACAGTGAATAGTTATATTGTTGCTTTGTTGTTTTTTTAAGGAAGAACTAGAATTTGTTTTCCTTTTTTTGTCAATATTAGCTGTGGTATCATGAAATTGGGGCAATCATCCCTATTATTATCACCTGACGAATAACAGAGACAAAAGCACTGAAACCTGTTATAGTATATCTAACTGGAGCAAGGGGAGTGTCAACCTTTAAATATCTATAGGACTTGGTGAACATATATGCACCTGACGATCAAAGATCACCTTATTTCTCTAACTTCCAGCACTGCAAACACACAGAAAATGGATTTCACTGTCCATGATCAGGTAAACAGAGTAGCTGCCTCAAATGCTAAGATATTTCATACTGTACTTAGCAGATTCTTTACAAAAGAAATAAACAGATAAAAAAATTTTGTGTAAATACTGTAGGAGATCTAAGTGTAACAAGAGAAAGCACAGCTGTTTGGCTCAATGCTTTATTTTGGTTTTGATGCTAATTTCAAGCACTCCGGATAGTCTGTTTTAATCAAAAAATGAAGCTTTGAATGTGAGAGTTACTAGTATGACTCCAGTAGCAACTTCTACTTTTGTTTGCCAGTATCATAGAATTGTAGAACAGTTTGGGCTGGAAGGGAAATTTAAAGCTTGTCCAACCCCCCCTACAATGAGCAGGAACATCTTCAGATAGTTCAGGTTGCTCAGAGCCCTATTCAGCCTGACCTTGAATGTTTCCAGGGATGGGGCGTCCACTACCTCTCTGGGCAACCTGTGCCAGTGTTTCACTACTCCCATTGCAAAAAATGTCTTCTTTAGATCTGTCCTAAAGCTCCCTTCTTATAGTTTAAAACCATTACCCCTTGTCCTGTCACAACAGACCCTACTAAAAAGCCTGTCCTCATCGTTCTTATAAGACCCTTTTAAGTACTGAAAGGCCTCAATAAGGTGTCCCTGCGGCGTTCTCTTCTCCAAGCTCAACAACCCCAACTCTCTCAGCCTTTCTTCAAAGGAGAAGTGTTCCTCTGATCATTTTTGTGAACCAGAACCTCTGGACCCTCTCCAACAGATCCATGTCTTCCCTGAGCTATGGACATCAGAGCTAGAAGCAGTAGTCTCACCAGAGCAGAGTAAAGCAGAAGAATCACCTCCCACAATGTGCTGGCCAAACTTATTTTGATACAGCCCAGGATATGGGTGGTTTTCTCGGCTGTGAGCGTACATTGCCAGCTCCTGTCCAGCCTTTCAGCCACCAGTATCTCCAAGTTCATCTCTTGCTTTCAATCACATCATCCCCCAGCCTGTATTGCTACAGGCCCAGGTGCAGGACCTTGCACTTGGCATTGGTAAGCCTCATGAGGTTCACATGGACCAATTATCCAGCTCATCCGGATCCATCTGGATGCCTTCACTTCTCTCCAACTTGTCAGCTGCCCCATTCAGCTTGATGTCATCTGTGAACTTGCTGAGGGTGCACTTGATCTCACTTTCCATGTCATTGACCTGTCCCAGTATGGACCACTGAGCGACACCCATCTCCATCTGGACATCAAGCCTTAGACCACTACTCTCTGGATGGAACCATCCAACCAATTCACTATCCACCAAATAGTCGACACATCAAATTCATACATATCCATCTAGAGAGACGGATATTGTGGGGGACCCTGGCCACGGCTTTACAGAAGTCCAGATAGATGAGACCTCATCGCTCTTCCCTTGTCCACTAATGAAGTTGCTTCATCATAGAAGGCCACTAGTTTGGTCAAGCAGGTCTTGCCCTTGATGAAGACATGCTGGCTGTCTCAAATCACCTTCCTGTCCTCTATGTACCTTAGCAGAGCTTTTATGAAGATCTGTACCAATATCTTCGCAGGCACAGAAGGTGACAGGTCAGTAGTCCACAGGGTCCTCCTTTCTACTCTTTTTAAAAACGGGTGTAACGTTTCCTCTTTTCCAGTTACCAGGGACTTCACCTGACTGCCAGGACTTTTCAAATATCTTAGAGAGTGGTTTTTCCCTCAGGACTCTGGGATGCATCTCATGAGGTCACATAGACTTAGGTAGTTCTGATTCTTCGGGTGGTCACAAACCTGATCTTCTCTGACAATGGGAGGAACTTTGCTCCCCTGGTCCCTGTCTTGAGGCTCATTCACTTTAGAAGCATGGGAAAAGGGGTTGCTGGTGAAGACAGAGGCAAAAGATTTGCTACCTCAGGCTTCTCCTCATCTGTTGTTACCAGATTGCTAGTCTTGCTCATCAAAGAGGGTACGCTTTTTTTCACCTTCCTTTTCTGGTTGACATACCTGTAGAAGCCCTTCTTACTATTCTTTGCATCCCTTGTAAAGTTCAGCTCTAGCCACACCTTGGCCTTCCTGACCTCATCCCTACACAACCAGGCGTAGTGTCCCTATACTCTTCCCAGGATTCCTGTTCTGCTTCCACTGCCTGTGGAGTTCCTCTTGCCCTTTAGTTCGACCAGCTGGTCTCAACTCACCCATGCTAGTCTCTTGCCTTCCTTGTCTGAGTTCCCTGGATTTATTTCACTTAAGTTTTTCAATACCCATCTATGTATGGATTTCACCTATTGTATCACCTTTCACCTTTGATATCCTTTAATAACTACCTAAAGCTACTATTAGGAGCTTAGTTACCATAAACTCTCCCTATGGTCAGTAAAGACAGGTAAGTATTTCCAGGGGAAAATATATATAAAGATTTTGCCTGAGTTATCCTTGTTTTCCACAGCTTGAATTTATATATGACTTTCAATATTCTGTCATGCTTTATATAATACCTGTTCCATAGCTTTCTGTGACTACGCTTAACATTTGTTGTTTTGTGTGTGTTTAGAGATGAGTGATCGATCCAATATTTGGAGACTGAAAAGGGTAGCATTGACTTCAATCTAATACAGGATGATGAATGACCACACACCACTGTCTATTTAGTAGAAAGAAGTACAAGATGTTTTAGAAGCTACCTTATAATGAAAAGACAAAATGGATCCTCTTATCTGTGTACAACATTTAAAAACATCAAAATTTCCTGGTTCAAATACATGTTAAATAGAAAGTTCTGATTCAGAATAATGTGAGACAGTTAAGATCAATGTAGAAATGTCCAAATATTTGTCTTTAATAATGTTAAATTCTCAATAAATAATAAATATCATACAGTACATTGTAAGGAGCAAATATTACAAAAAATAAACCCAGGTGTACACCAAAAATGTTTTACCATTAAACCTATGGCACTCTTGTCTGTAAATGAGAGGCTGTGATAAAGAACGTAAATGAAATAACTCTTATGGAGAAAAAGCTTTTGCTTGTTTGAATGGCTACTGCATGTTGGCTATGAAATAAACATGTTGACTATGAAACTGATATCCACAGTAAGAAGGAAAAAATCTACAGTGAATGGAAGGCCTACATGTGAAAACAGTTTATTTATGCGGAAGAAGAAATTACAGAGGTAGTCGGGACAGATATACGTACTGACATTTAGCAGAGTCACATTTGAATGAGTTTACTCCCAGTACTGTTCTTGAGAAAAAAACCTGTAAACAAAGGGTGAATATAATTAAAGGGTGAATATAATTTAAAAAACAATAGCTTCATCCTTATCACTGGACAGGGTCAGTTTAGATGTTGCTCAGGAGCGACTCTTATTAATGCAGTATTTTGGCTTCTCTCTTGTTCATTTCTTTCTACCTTTTACTGTTAGATACAAAATCTTGCACATGGAGCACCAACAATGTTACCCAAAATATTTTTGAGAAAGAAAATGCTAGTGTCAAGTTTCTCTTAGTTTCACTTCACAACATAACTTATAATGCTGTTGGTTAATTTCACTGCATCATTTCAGAACAGGATTCTCAACTTGTAAGTGAAAATCCTTAGAAATAGGTGCCTGAAGTTAGACACCCAAATAAGTCTTAGTTTCAAAAGTGCTAGGATATTCCCACATGTCACCGGTTGGCCAAGGCTGGCCAATCACAGGACGAACTCCCTCACTAATGAGCCCACTCCCATTTCCAGATGAAAAGGTTGCGAAAAGAGATAGGAAGAAAAAAAGTTAGGAAACTGTTAAGTTAGGAAACTAAAACAGTTTTAATAGCAATAGAAAGATATTATATACTGAAAAATAAATTATTATCAAGTTTATATAGGATCAGAACAAGTGCAGGAAGAGTGGGGGTGGGGGAGGGGAGTGGGTGGGAAGGGAAGATGCACCCAAACTGCAGTTAAAGAAAAAGCAGCAATAAAAACTACCAGGCTGTTCAGGTGGCAGAAACGGTGGCAGAAACAACGGCAGAGCTGGCAGAGCACACAGCAGTGATGACAGCTTGTGGCACTGCATGGTGGCCGGGCCAGGTGTGTCCGGAAACGGTGGCGGCAGCGGCCCATGCGCAGGACAGGGCTGGCAAAATGATGGCAGGGGGACTTTGGACGGAAGACGAGCCGGGA
>NW_010433149.1:41012-45727 GCF_000710305.1 Buceros rhinoceros silvestris
GAGCAGAGCAGTGGAGAGGAGGCAGCAGTACCAAGTGGTTGGAAGAAAAAAAGGGTTGCGGCAGCTTCGAGCAGAGGGAGAAAAGGCTGTTTGATATGTCCATCAGAGAGAAACTAACCCTCTTTGTCTCAAACCATCACACCACAGTTTCTGTGAGGAACAGTAGTGAATTCCACGTGCCCCAATAGATACTTCTGTGTTAGGGAATTTTATTTCTAAAAAGAGATACATAGCAGTTGATTAAACCCTGAAGCAAGAAGGCTTGGTTTTTGTTTGTTTTGGTTTTGTTTTGTTTTGTTTTGTTTTCGTGTTGTGTGACTGTAGACTTTATTATCCATAAAACATTATCTATTATAAAAGTCTAACCCTTTGAGTTCTGCTAGGCTTTCGGCACATTTACGAACACAGTAATAGATCAGATGTATTTGTTGGAAGAATGAAACGTAAATAATCAAAATACATCTGTATTAGAGTGGTTGTACACAATGCTAGAAGAAGCAAGAAAAGAACTGAAAAAACAGATGTTGCTAAATGACAGTGGTTGTGATCTTGTGGGCATAACTGAAGCCTAGTGAGAAGTTTCTTATAACGGGGATGTCAATAGAGATTAGTACAATCTATATAAAAGAAAGGTGGGAAGGTATAGTTATGGAGCAACTGAAATATATTTACAGTCACAGCAAGCTACAGATTAGTAGTGGTAAGTACCAGGGTAAATTCTTCTGAACTGGGATACACAGAATGCAAGCAAAAAGAAATGACAGTGTGCGATTGATATAGGTTATAAAGTTGGGAAGAGAAAGAAAACAAGGTCAGTTCAAACCAAATTTTTCATGCTCTGAAATCCAGGATATTTTTGATACTTGAAAATAAACAGGTATTTGTTGGTCAATACAAGTGGAAAACCATGAAACACAAAAGAAACTCTAATAATGGACTATTATAAAATAAAAATAAAAAAATTCTTGCATATACTTCTTCTAGAAGGAAACTGAATTTAATGTGTGTCCATCACTCAAGCATTTGAAACTTCCCAATCAAGGTGGAAATTAACAGTACCATTAATAATTCAAGTTTTAATTAAGGCATATAAACCACAAAGGCTGTTAGGAAATAACAGCAAAATCCACCAGAGTGGAATACACTACAATTAAAATATAAGACACAATAAATGCTTTCAAAGAAGAGTATAAGCAACAGAGTACAGTTAATGTGATTTCAGAAATGGATTCTCACTGATTTTGTTAAAAATATAATAGGCATTTTTGAAACCACAAAAAAATAGTACAGAATCATTGTGCTAGAAAATATTTCAGCATATCAGCTGAATTTTTTTGTTTCTTTTCTTCTTTTTCTTTGTTCTTGTTTGTCAACAAAATGTTTGTTACACTTCTAAGTTTTAAATATGAAGAAAAAACTATGAACATTTTATTTAACTTTTGTACAATCTTTCTTCCCTGAATCAAGTTTCTTTGACAAAGAATGTAACTTGTGGAAAAAATAAAGTTCCAAGCATGTTTTTAAAATTCCACAACAGATCTTGACAAGTTATTCTGATAATTACCTACTATATATTTTTAAATAATATTCCTAGCCCCTGTTTTCTAAGATAGAATTCTTTCGTGTACAAGTCCAGTTTGCCTTCTTCATTTAGAAACGCTGAAATTGCCATTTGCATCCGTATTGTTTCCTTGCGACCAATTTGTGAAAAGGTCTAAGGTCATTAAAATCGTGGATTTATTCTGTGAAGAGTGATCTGTTTTTCATTTATCACCTCACAAAGCCTGCATATCAATATACATTACAAATTAACAATTTTGCATTTCCTTCAGTTTATTGAAAAGTATGAATTACAAATGAGGAAATGTAGAGGTTTTCAAACACTTCTGGAGAATTGATATGATAATTTTTTTTATGAAAATGGCCTGCTTTGTAAAATAAAAAAAAAGAATTAAACTAAAATATTTAAATCAATACATATTAGTAACATATTTATATTAGATAAATATTTGAGTAAAGATGGAAGAATATTGTAAATGTATATATGTATCAGAAAATTGTTTAGATCATTTATCTAACAAAAGATCAAAAAAAAAAAAGAAAAATGGAAAAACCGATTTGTGAAAAAAAATTACCAGAAAAAATTACCTTAGGAGTGCCTTAACATGTAAGCAATGACAAAATTAAATTGATTAATATTCAAGATTCTACTCAGTTAACTTTCTTATCATGTTTCCAGTGGTCATCCAACTTGGGAAATACATTCTGAGCAGGCTGCTACAAAATGAAAGGCAAATCCTCCAAAGAACTGAAATGTCCTCAATAACCAAAGAAAGGAAACTTTGTTAATTTTGATAACTTTAGAGTGTTCCTAAAAAGCAATTATTTTGTTCTTCAAAATAAAATGTATTTGATGATGCAGAGAATGAGCAAATTTACAGTTCCTATGACTAAACTTATTTCCTCACATAAGCCAGCTAATATTAACAATAACAACAAAGAAAGCAAAATATATTCGTTTACCTGTCTTTTTCCTAGAAATTCTTTTTTTTTCTGGTGATTTTTCTGGTGATTTGTCTTCTTCAAACTGGATGGAAGACAATGGACTTTGGGTAATCTTAATTTTTTTTTCAGTAGGAAGATGACACAAGCTTAAACCACAGTAAAGAAACTGTCCTTTGATGTGTGACTAAATATTTTTCCCTATAGTCTTTCATGAGAAGAAAGTAAATTTTGCTCTTACTATTTATTTGCTCTATCTTTATGCAGGCTCATGTCTGCTGTCATATTCTGAACAATTGTGAGTTTTAGATTATATAGTCATACACTCTGTAACTTTGCTGAAGTAATTTAGGTAAGACAGTAAAGAGTGTCTCATAGAAATAGATGCTGATTGAAACTGAAAAGCAGTAAGAAATTTTTAGGTGTTTCAGTAGACATAGCAACTAGTGATATAAGAAGTAAAAAGGTTTAAATTCAAAGCTATTAAAAAAAAGGAAGAATGCAGGTATGCAGATATTGTCTGTAAAAATTAGCGGGTAAAGAAAACTCCATTCATTTATTCAAAATAGAAACTACTTTTGTAATTTTTCTTTAAATGAGACATTTCAAAGCAAAACAATGTAGCAATTCCCTTACAACTTTGCCCGTATCTAGAAGTACACAAATTAAAACATTTCCACGTCTGATATAATAAGCTGTTCCAGAATTCCTTTGAATATTATTTCAGTAATAGTATGGGTTTTGACAACATAGTTCAACTAAGTATGTTTATTAACCAAGCAACTAGAAGTCATCTTGGACTGGTCTGAAGAAAATTAGTTGTGTTTAGCTGACAATACTTTAGTTTGTAAGAAGAACAAAAAATAAAGCATAATCAATTCTGCATTATCTTGACCTTTGAGAGGTCAGTGAACGTTTATGGTAGCATTTAGAAGCCGATCTTTCTGTAAGCATTTAAAAATCTCACCTAACCTTGAAGCTTTATAGGCACCTGTAATGATGACTTTGAAGGATCATCTTTACTAGTCATTTTTGAGTACTTCGCCCGTGTTTTGGTAGGACTAACATTCCTCAAAAAATTGGCCACGAATGTTAAAAAGCCCAGTCATAGATTCAAAGCTCCTTTTTCTCCTTCTGGGTGAGGACCACATTTCTTATGTATTTTGAGAAGAACTTGCAGTTCCATTTACTCCAAAAAGAATCTAATTCATATGTACCAAAACTTCCATGAACTGGACATGGTTAAGGGAGGATGATCAGTGGATTTATTAAAAAACTTGGCCAAAATATTCAGACATATCCTTGGGCTTCTAAAACTGGTGGTGAAATTAAAGAAAAATTAGTATAAAAATCCATAACTCTCCTTGAATGACCCTATTTTTTTCACCCTTGTTACGAAAAATGCCTGCAATCAATTATAGATAAACAATAGGGGTTTTATTAGGTTCCTTTAAGCAGGTTCAAATGATGTCTGGTCAGGAATTTTTACATAGAACAATAACTTACACGTAACTGATAACTTACAACGAGGGAAAAACAGGTTTTGCAAGTAAACCAGCTCAGATCGAAATCTGAATACCTTCTCTTTACCAATGCAAATTGAGAACTGTTTACCGACAGCCTAGAGGAGGGACGCATTCACAATAGCACGATCTCCACTAGCTAATAGAGGAATCTCTCGCTTACAGAAATACAAATTCTTAGCAAATACTGTTTAGCCGGCGTCCCAGCTTCAGTATTTTCGGAGTGAGACTCCTTTCTCTGCCTCAGCTTGTACTCCGAGAAGAGACAGAATAAACTGCTTCTTTTCCCTTGTTGTTCATTCTCTGATTCTCGATTCTTGATTCTACTGTCTCTTCCACAAGACTCCCATTTTATATAGTAGAACAAATGTGCACTGTGGTCAATTACCAGAAATGGGGTGAAAATGGGTTTTCAACAGAACTCAGAGTCACAGGCACCTTCTCCACAGGGGTTCAAAGCCCTGCTTTTGTGCAAACTTATGGGCACAGGTACTGGAACGGAGGTGGGAGGATGGCTGAGATCCTTGTCAGGGCGACTGCCTGTCTCTGCCTTTGTTTCAACACAGGAAGGGTAGTTAACAACCATCACAACCCTGTTGTCTCCAGAGAAACTGTACAGGGACATTGTACCCTTCCTCCCTTACCACTTCTATCTCCTCTCTTCTCTCTCATCTTCACTATGAAATTCCT
>NW_010433149.1:45800-48587 GCF_000710305.1 Buceros rhinoceros silvestris
TTCCTGCTGTAGGTGGTAGCGATTAAATAAACACCTACAATGTGCTGTTATGGTTTATGATGTCATTAGAACACCTCAGCAGAATTGATTGACTACTTAGCATTGCTTATCATTTTTTGAGGATGATACTTCTGAAAATAAATCAGGATTATTTCAACTGCTGCTACACGATAGAGACATCTTTCTTTCTTTTTCTTTTTTTTTTTTAAATTTTAATACATGCGATATCATGCTTTCACATTATTCTGTGAATTATTCTAGTTCCTATTTATTTCACATTAAAGAATACATTGCAATAACTCAACAAACGCTGAGCTACAAACTACTCCTGATTTTATGATACAGTCTGATCTGTTTTCTTTGAAAAGCAAAAATACTATATCCAAAAGGAGATAGTAAATGCATGATACTAAATTAAGAACAGTAAATCTCCAGGATAGTTAATATTCATTAAAATGATAATGGGGAAATAAAAAAAAATGCAAAAAATACATTGTTGTTTCAAATCAATAATTTTGTGGACATTAAAGACACTTGCAGAAAAGTGACTCTGGTATCTAAGCTGAAAAGATCCTGTGGTACATCCTGGACAGGTGCCCAGTCCAGACAAATGTGAGACCAAAATACTGGGCCAATACTGTAATATAGACCCAGTGCTTGATGAGAATGTATCCATGTACAAAAAGCCATAAGAAGTACTGTCAGGAGAATTGAAATTAAGATATTTAACATAAAAACATAACATCCTTTAATATAAAAAAAAGACAGGCAGGATATAGATTTTTTATTATTATTATTCCTCACAATTATTTATAGAGCATCACTTGCAAATGTCAGGCAACAAATTTAAAGTTTCAGGGCAAAGGAAAGAAACAAAGGGGAGAAGGATGTTAGTGGTACATTTTTGCTTATCAGGATATGGTCCCAAAACAAAGTAATTAATTTCTCAGTTTTGAATAAGATTAATGAGAATAAAAATGGTGGTTGCTAAAATTCCTAAATGAAAGAATATTTCACCCTGTTTACTGCATTTTATTCCAGAATCAGCCAATCTTCATGTGATAGTTCTGAAATTTCAAATCCAATACTAGGTATTTTGAGCAGACCTATTTAGTATATAGTTTAACACAGTGCAGGTAAAGTAACAAAAAGGAAATTCTAGTCATCAGAGAATTAAACCATGGGATTTTCCAATAAATACTGTGTATTAGTTTAATATATTCATTAATGATCTTATCATAAAAGTAACTTTATTTGCTGAAAACACTTTATGACATATCTTTGATATAAAAGAATACTACGCTGTCATTAATGATGGCATGGAATGAATACAATAACAGATTGAAAGGCAAGAATGTAAAATGCACTGTCCTGGAACAGAGACTGAATATTTCTACTGCAAGTGGGGATTTAATCATCTGGAGATGGCTGAGAAAACAATAGTTTGCACTGTTGATATCAGTAAAGTAGGAAGATATGAGATCAGACATATTATGCAAATATGTAAAGATGGCTATGTGCGACAGTAATTTTGCAGACTAAAACAGGTTGAGTGTAAAAAATAAAGGATGAGGGAGGATGTGGTTACCATTACAAACAACCCATGGAATACACCACTGATCAGAGCTATTGCAACTAAGAGACAAGGCTGGCACAAGCACAAATTAGTATAAACTATCAAAACCCAAAGTAATACTGGCACTTGGAAGATTGTCTCTAAATAATATAGAATAAATTAAGAATAAATATTTACTTGCATTAAATACTTGCAAAAAACCACATTGATACAGAGTTCATTCAGTTAGTTTAAAAGAATATACGAGGGCCCTTGAATCTCATAGTATGCAAGTGCAGTGATGCATGCTGAGATAAACAGTTGGAATTAATCACACTTTTTTATGGATTATATGACTTTTTAAAAAGCATTCTGAATTTTCCATAAAACGGTCTGAAAAACAACTTTGTGTGATAGTTATTTGGAGAAAATAAGCTGGACAGCAGGGAGAAAAAAGGAACAGGAACAAGAAAGCTCTGGGGCCAGGACTAAGACAACTAGATCATTTACCAATTACTGTAGTGGTTAAAACATGGCCATTGTGGGGAAATTAACATTATTTATTGCCAATTAAAATATATATTTACTTACTGATTTGGGTGGTGGGGGGAAAAAAAACCACAAGAAAAAGGATATTTATACCTTTCCTTCCCTTTCATATTAAAAGCATAGATTTGATATATAAATCATAAGACTCAACTTCAAGCTCCTGTCCTCCACACCCCGCTATTGTCATGGATTACACTCAGTGCCTGCAGTAAGTCAATGGATGGCAACTGGGATGGGGGTGAGGGTTGCAATCAGGGTGTAGCAGCCCCTCTCAGCTGTTCCTTCCTTCTTACTCTTTTGCTATGCTCCAGTATGTGTTCTCCACAGGACTCACACTCCCTTTGGGGTGCTCCAGTGTGGACTTATCCCTGAGCTTCAGTGCCTTTTGAAAGTATGACTGCCCCGCCATGTAGGACTTCCTGCTCCTCTGACCTTGGTGTTCCTCCTGTTGTTTCACATTCTTCTGGTTCCCTTTTCCTCTCTATCCAGTATTTTCTGCCCTTTCTTAAATATCTTTTCACAGAGGCACTACCTAGTTCACTGATGGGCTCACTCGGTGAGACCATTGCAGTGCTTACTGTAACTACCAGTGTCTGGCAAAGGACAATCCCTGACCTCTTCTCAAAGCAGTCATCCCTGATACTCATGACTACAAAAGCCTTTCCCTAAGCACTCAATAACAC
>NW_010433149.1:48662-60219 GCF_000710305.1 Buceros rhinoceros silvestris
TTTCCCTACGCACTCAATACAACCTGATAACCTCTACTGTGAAATTACTATCTTGGTAGATGAGGAAAGAGCAGCAGATACTGTCCACCTTGATTTCATTAAGGTTTTTGACATGATCATCCATAAGACCCTTAAGAAGAATCTGATTAAATAATGGCTGGAAGAGCCGATTGAGGTGGATTGAAAAGAAGCTGAAAGGATGGGCCTCAAGGGTGGTGAGCAGTAGCAAGAAGTTTAGTTGAAGACCAGTAACAAGTGGTATATGCCAAGGGTCAGTACTGGGTCCAATCCTGTTCTATATTTTCATTAGTGAGCTGGATGACAGGACAAAGTCTATTCTCAACAAGTTTGCTGATGACACAAAACGGGATGAGTAACTGATACAGAGAGGGATATGCTGCCATCCAGAGGGACCTTAGCAGGTTGAAGAAATGGGCTGACAGGAATCTTATGAAGTTCAACATGCGGAAATGCAAGGTCCTGTACCCAGGAAAGAACAGCCCCATACATGAGTACGTGTTGGGGACCAAGTGGGTAGAAAACAGATCTGTAGAAAATGCCTTTACACACCTGCCAGACACCAAGCTGAACAGAAACCAGCACTGTGCCCTTGCCGCAAAGAAGGTTAATGGTATCCTGGGCTGAATTAGATAGGCATATTACGAGTAGTTCAAGGGAGGTGATCCTTCCCCTCTAATTTGCCCTGGTGAGGCCACCTGGACTGCTGTTTCCAGTTCAGGGCTTCTCAGTACAAGAGAAACATGGACATACTGGAGAAAAACCAACAAAGGATGACAAAGGTGGTCAAGGGACTAGAGCATCTCTCCTACGGGGAAAGGATGATGTATATAAGTACCTGAAGGGAGGGTGTATAGAGGATGGAGCCAGGCTCTTTACAGTGTTTCCCAGTGACAGGACAATAGGCAATGGGCACAAACTGAAACATGGGGGTTTCCCTCTGAACATCAGAAGAGTTCTTTTACTGTAGTGAGGCCTGTCAGAGGTTGCTCAGAAAGGTTGTAGAGTCTTCATCCTTGGAGGTATTCAAAGACCTTTTCAACATGGTCCTGGGTACTGGGCTTTAGGTGTCCCTGCTTGTGCAGGAGGTCGGATCAGACGACCTGTAAAGGTCCCTTCCAACATCAATCATTCTGTAATTCTGTTATCAGGTGTAATTTAAAGGTGGAAAGCTAGGTCAAGTTTCATATTCAGGCTCAATCACTGGGGCAAAACTCTTTTCCAATGGTTGAGGTCTTCTAACATCAAATAATTTAATTATTTAATATTTGGAATAGGATGGGATTGGGTGTTAGAATTTAATTAAAACGTAACCTGGCATGGCATAAATGAAAACTGGCGTGTGAAGCTGGATTTTTGGGGTCCTGTATAGAAGGACAATATAAAACAATCACTTGGTGACCTTTAGATTTTTTACACAGTTACATGGCAGATGAAAAGAAGAACTGCTTTACCAATGGGAACAAGAATTCAGGATTACCTGACTGTTTCTTTTTGATTATTTTGCTGACATTTTCCATGGTCATGTCAGAATCTCTAGATTATATTTGAGAAAGGGGCTTTTTTTTTTTTTTAAATGAAACAGCTTATAACCAGAAACAGAGCTGGAAAATGTTTGTGTATAGGGTTCATGAACTACTAGTCAAAGCAAACAACCTTGGAATCTGAAAACATCATCCAGCCAAGTAAGCAATATTGGATTCGTGTCAGAAGCGTAAAATATTTAAAGACAAATAATAGAGGATCACAGGCAATTCCAGCATAGTGTGTGTGGACAGTTTGGCAGCTCTTAGATTTATAGCACCATGGTTCTATCCGTGTGGGCATAAACCAGTCAAGTTGTTCTACTGCAGGTGTCATAATGGTTTTACGGAGCATTTAAAGAGGAATATGCAACAAGGACATATTTTCCCTAAAGAAAACCATAAGTAAGAACAAAACAGATTTTTTTTAAGAAAGAGCAAAGGGCATTTAGACTGTCAAAACATATTCCCTGCTTTGTACTTCATTTTGTTCATTGTACTATATAATCAGTCTTTGTTGAACGATTCCAGTGTTTTTGCTTGAATACACTTGCTTAATAGGGCATTAGATGCATTTATTATTCTTCAGAATCCAAATTGCTTCTCAAAGTATGCAGAATATGAATTTGTTTTGACTTCTGTGTGTGCTAGCTTATAGTGTTATCAGTCAGGTAGATTCAAAATTATTAGCTTTCTTTGTGTTTTTAAAATTATGTAGTCATTAATCCAATGTTTATTTTCATACTCACATGTGCACAAAACAAACTAACCAAGCAACTGAAAATGTACAGTGACAGTACAAGTAGTAAGTTTAAACACTGAAAGAGGACAGTGCAAACCTCAGGTTTTAAAAGAACTCAAGTCACATACTTTGGATGTAATTTCCCATTGGCCAACTGCACAGTGGATGGATAACCCAAAATAAACAAGTTCTGAAGTACTCATCTGTATTAGGGTTGCATACAGGTAACGTTGGTAGCAATAGAGAGCGAAGCAATGATATCGAAGTCTTAACCTCACGTGCTGGGAAAGACAAAGAAAGAGGATCTCTGAGGCTGTTATCTTTTCCTTTCACTGAGATCCCATCATGTCAGGATTGAAGTAATGCACAGAAAAAGGAACTTTATTATTAATTTAGTTAAGATTACCTTAGCCATTATTAATTCATTTGGAAGTACTTTACAGAAGTTCTTTTTTTAAAGACCCTTTTGCAGTTGTATCCTTGTTTCTAAATCTGTACCTTTTCCTTCAATAACATTATCCTAGTCATGTTACTCAGTCTCTCATTTAGGAAAAAGCTTGCATTTCAGCCTTTCTGCCAGAATTTCCTTCATCTCTTTCAGAATCCTCTCAACCAGGCACTTTAGGTGACTATCTACTTAATTCCTGTTTTATATCTGAGCTCCACGCTTGACCAAAAGTATCTGATTTCATGAATGTCTCTTCTAGTAATGATTCTCTTTTTTCTTGCAGAAGAGATCTTCCTATTTATGAAATAATTTAATCAAATATTGATTGATTTAAGTGATCTTCTCCAGAGGAAGAAATTGTGTTAAAAATGCTGTAAATGACATTTCCTTTTTGTGTGGTTCTGTGGAAGGGAACAGTGCTGAGCATTTGTTTGAATAAAAGCTCAAACCTTGTTTTTGTTGATTAAAGCAGCATGATATTAATAGTTCAGAGAATAAGAAACAGACAGCTATGGCAACCTGCTGCAGTCACTGGATTTTTTTATGTCAGGTTTTTATGTGATCTCTCATTATAAAAATTCTCTAGGCTTTATGAAACATGGAGGCTTTGTAGTAGGAGAATCACTACCCAGAATTCCTTCATTTTCTGCATGGAATACATTTCATATCCCTGACATTGTCTACAAGAAACTAAATGCAGGTATTTTAAAAACTGATTTCAATAGGTTACAAAATATCTGATTCCAGAATATTGCTGTACTGCTAATAGTTGTGCCTGATCTTCAGACTGATGACCATGAGAACCATGTCTACAACAGCAAGTGGCGAAATGCAATTTTATCAAGCTTACAAAGGAAAGAGATGAAGATGAGAAAATGTCAAGCACTCCGTGCATTTCAGGGGCATTTACTTTGGGCCAGTTTTTCTTTGGTCCTATGATGTAAACTCAACAGAACTTGGAGTACATTACATGAGACCCTGCAATGCATCCAATGGTTTAGTTTTGGGCCGAAAGAAATTCAGTAATTGCCTGTTTGAAATGACTCCACCACACGATTCATAGGAGGCAATCAGGAGGTGCAGTTCAAAACTATTCTCCTGATCTGTAACTGGAATACTAAAGTAGAATGACCCCATAACATTGAAACATCTCATATAAACCTTTCCTACCCTGTTTTCTGATAGTATCAAAAATTACAGTGATGGACTTAATACACTAGCATGGCACTGATTCTCCTCTATCTCTTCTTCCAGCACTTCCCTTCTAATTGTTTTTGCTATCTAGTAAAGAAGGTAACTTCAACAAATGCAAGCAACAACCTCTTCAGAAACAGACTTGTATTACTGTGTTGTTTGGAGTATACAATGTAAAGCATAGCAAAGGTTAATTCTGGTTTTTCTCTTGACTTCTCAGAAAAGGTTCTCTGCCTCTGTTCTATACATACATAGATGAATTGGGAGACCACAGCAAGGTTTGTAGCAGAGGGACTGTTGGGGAGAGGAGGAGCCCATGCAGCATCAGGGTTTTTTTGGCAGGTTTTTCTGTGACCATATGGTCAACTTATGCTGGAGCAGTCCATTTCTGAAGGACTGCATTCCATGGAAAGCACCTATTCTGGGGTGTTTCTTGAAGAACTGCAGCCTGAAGGAACTGCTGACATTGGAGCATTTTGTGGAGGACTGTCTCTGTTTTTCTATTTGAGTCAATTTCCTATGGTCAGCTAAATCTAATCACATACTCATGCTGTCCACTGTTACTACCTTATTCTACACTTTCCTACCATGGTTGTGACAGGGTCAAAGACCAAGGCTGTAGGATTCATCTCATCATTACTCTGTCTACTTGATAGGAGTGTATATGTGGTTTTGACATCCTGGCTCCCATTATTGGAACACAAATCTAGTCAATGCAGTTCTTGGTTTTAGAGAAGTATTCAGTAGATCAAATGGGTAAAGTGAAGCTTCATTCACTGTGCTGATTACATCATCAGTGACAATAATGTAAACACAACTCCTGGTTTGAGTTAGAACAGAACTGATTCTGTTCAGAGATTTTTACTTTTCAATTAAGTCTCTTGTAACTAACCACACTTTCTGAAGTTAACAGCGTATTTTTGCAGACAGTGTCTGCTTCAGGGGGTGATAATGTTTGATTTTTACAGTTACTGCCTGGGACTGGTGTGCAGAAAAGCTTCTACTTATACTTTCTGCTGTGCAGAACAAGGTCTCTGCTAAACCCTGTGTGCCACGATGGGGCTGCAGTAAGTGAGACGCCACACCTGTGGGGAGGAGCGGAGAGGACAGGTGACCGTAAACTGACCAACAAGGTACTCCATCCCATAGACGTCATATCTGGTATAAAGCTGAGAGTCTTGTCCCCTCTCACTCTCTTCTTCAATAGCCGAAATCTGAGAAGGACTCTGTCTGTTCTGACTTCAATCCCAGTCTGTGCATTCCTGAATGCAGTTCTGGAATCCATCTCCAGCATCCAGTTCCCATCTGCTGCTGAGCCCAGTCTGAGCCTTCCCCAGATTCTGCCCACAGCATCAGTGGTGACGATAACATGGTTGCCATCAGGGGGGTTGGCTTGGTATTGATACAGTATATATTTGTACATAGTTCATATTATTATTATTATTCTCATTAAAGTAGATTCAGTTTTCTTTTCCAATCCATAAGTCTCTCTCCCTTGCTCATTTTCTCTTTCCCCTTATTGGGAAAGAGGGGAAAGGGAGGACAGGATAATAGAGAGCGTGTGTCATTCATCTGGAGCCAACCCAGATCTAACCCTTGACACACAGACATCTAATCCTATGTGCAGACCTCTATGTCTACACCTTCATTATACAGACAACTAAACTCAGGTGAACTGGATTTCTACCCTGTCTCTCTACATGAATATTTTTCTGAACTCATTGGTATAAAATGCAACAATACAACAGTTGCAGCAACTGCAGCATTGGAGTATGAACAAAATAAAGGCCAAGACTTAGCTCAGCTAGGTTTTATGATCCTGATGAAACTCCTCAGGTTAGGAACATAGCTGGCCTATGGGCTCTATAAAGTTAATACAGAGATTTGAGGAACTCGAAAGGGAGAATTCACATTCCCAGGCTTCCAGATTTTGCCATGGTACTTACGGATATACTATGAACGTAGAAAGGTGGCATAGTAATTCTGTTGCTGCAAACTATTTGTGCATACATTTTTCCTGTTGCTGTTGTTGAAGGGGTAACACAGTAGTTTTGTAAGAGAAATAAAAAAAAAAACATCATAGTTATCAAATAAAGATATACCTTTGGCACTGGTTTGGTTTAGTATTGCAACTTTTTGTTTTTCCAAAATTTTGGCCAATAGTTTCTTGTGCACTTTATCTGTGCACTGCAAATGCCAGGCAGGCATGAGCAAAAAAAAAATCCCATGTCCAAATGCAAATATTCTCACATTATCACACAGCCTTTCATGACATTGTAGCCCTTATACAGACTTTGCTACCACTATAAAGTGATTAGTATTCCTGGTGCAACCTTACAATATGCTTATGCAACTGTTTGTATCTGTTTTGAGCAATGTCATTGTTAGCAAATCACACCACTCATCTGTCCTTCAAAGCAAAAGCAGAATCAATCAATCAGCTATTGGGCATAGGTAGAGACTGTGACAGTCTCTGTAACAGTATCTAGAAGGTTGAAGTATAAAAGAAACAAAGCACAAGTTGTTTCTTCATACATACTCTTGGCCTTAATAAATCAAGTTTTTATTAGAATATCTTACTGGAACCTAGAAGTTTATAAATGTCATAATAGATTCATAACCTCAATACAAACACATAAAACATGATAAAATTCTTTGCTTGTACTGAAAAGGCTTTTTTCTTTTGAAAAAAATATTATAATGTCTTTCACATATGCTATCATTTAATATTGGAGAAATTAAGGAAGTAAAATTTTTCTTTTAATTACTATTTTGCCTCATTGGTTATACTTTACTGGATGAACATGAAAGTTATGGTTTGGAGTCTTCATGTATTCAATTCAGCTACCACTTAGCACATGGTTACACCCACTCTGGATAATTTAATAAACAGTTTCATTCACTCAAGATCATGAAATCAGACATAATACTCACTGTATGACTGGATTCTTTCACAAAACATTTTTCTATCCCTTCCTTCACAGTACTTTTAAGGATTTTGTATAAGGAATTTGTCAGGTTCTCTATTTTAAAGAGAATTTGTTATAACCAGGACCAGAGGTAATTAACAGTGGAAACGAAACATTTATTGATTTCATGTCAAGATAAGCCATAATATGTTTAAAAGTAGTGAAAAAAAAGGGTTCTAATTTAAACAAATCTCCTATAATAACTTCTGCTAGATGAAGACATTTGATCAATGCTGGAGAACAAAGTGGACTCTAAAGGTTGTTTTGTATTTTTGGTTTGTTGTTTGTTTGGGTTTTTTCCTCAGAAATGTATTGACATATGGAAAATGTGGTAATAGGTTGGTGGATAATAATAGTAGGTTAACAGGCAGTGATAGAAGAAAGTTTGAATTAGAATATTCTCAGGCTTGTTTAAGCTCAAGGAACGTAGAACTAAAGGTATTCATTCCACTGCCTATTCCATATTTTGGGATATATTTTTTTCCCTTAATCATTTCAGACTGGATCTATTAGGAAATTTATAATATGAGGCAGATTGTGAACTCCCAGCTATTTAATTGTCCTGATACCCTTCAAAGGAGTTTTGAATCTTAAGGATTACTCTAAATTTGGCTTTGAAGCGCTCCTTGATGTTGTACAGATGACTGACATTTATTTAATATTGTACTTGTCAAATGTCATGTGTGAGCTGGCTCCCACATGCACTCATCTAGGTCTCATTAAACAAATCTCAAAATAGCTTCTATCTCACTGACTTTTCAACTGAATCATTGGAGGAAAAGAACAAATAAAATAAGCAAACTATGTATAGCAGCAGCAAACAAGCTGTTTCCAGACTTTTCATTCAGCAGCTTTGCTGTTCTCCTTTAACACATTCACTTCCACTCAGGTAACCCTACATTTCTCTGGCATAGTCCATATCTTTTCTTAACTTCCTTGCCAAAATCTAAATATTCCCTCACTTCCTTTGTGATATCTTCCTTGAAAATGTCACAAGCTTTTCATTTTTGTAATGAAACAGGCATCTTAATGTAATATATAATACTAATAGCATTATGTAAGTCTAAAATTCGGATCTCATTCCTTGAGGGGAAAAAAAAAAATATTTTTCCTTTTCAGACTGAAATTATCATTTGGTTCTCAATCAAGTTTGTGCTTGGATTCTGTCTGTGAAATCTGTTCTATCTTTTTTTCACTCCCAAGTAGTAATCGAAACATTGAGATTATAAAGTTTCCCATTACAAAAGCAGGTAGTCTACTGAATAAAAAAATAAACCCCCAAATTCTAATCAACTAAAACCATTCCAACAGCTAAGCAAAAATTAAACTATTAAACAAATCAATTATAAAATAGGCAATGAAATTGTGCATGTAAAAACAGAATTAAATGATCTTGAGAAATGCAAGTCTTCTGGAATGAGGAAGTCCAAACAGTCTGCTCTAAAAGAACGGCAGTCGTAAATTGAAACACTAAAAAGACTATGTGGAATTCAAACTCAGATATGAATCCCTGAAATTCAAAGTGTTTGAGGTACTAATTTCACTGATCACAGGATTCTTTAGAGGGCATTAGGAAAGGTTTGACAATATGGAGCTGTGGAAGACTAAACTCATGTCCATGTCAAATTAAATGTCTAGTGTCTCTGTTCGCTGAATATTTAAAATGCAGTATAATCAACTTTTTATCTTCATATCTATATTGAACCAGATACATAAATCTCTTAGCAGCTTAGTTAGTGAAATTTCATGTAACTTATTGCAATGTGATACTCATAAAATTCTGCAAGATACATTTACAAATCTGAGTGAACAGGTACTATGAATAGCAACAGATAGATGTAATACAGTTTAGCATATCTCTGTTATGTAGATTAGAACTATTACTAAGAAATTTGTTCATACTCTTACAGAAAATTAAGAGATGCTATAAGTAACAAAGTATTAACATCTTAACCCTCAAGGTTTTGTTGTATGTCGATGCATTGCCAAGATAGACTAACAAATTATCCTTTAACATTTGTAAATTATTATGACAGTGTTGTTTCTCATTTTCTTGTAAGAAAGTTGATGTACTACAGAAAAATCAACTTCCACATCCTAAAACCTAATGAGGCTGCAATTTTATCTCTCTGTCTTGTAGTGAAATAAATGGTACGATTACATTCCAGGAACGCTCCAGGGGAATACAGGTGCTCCGCAGACTTGTACGAATACTTTCCAGGCAACGTGTTCCTCTTTCATTATTGCATTTCCATAAAATAGGAAGTAGTGATGTTACATACCAAATACAGACTCTGTGTCTTTACAAGTGCTTATACATCGTTATCTTCATTAGAAAACAATGAACCTTTTAAACACAGATATAGTAAGCTGCAACAGTGTTAATTGCTTAGATTTCCTGCTTTATCCAAATTTTAGAGCTTGGCAGCTTTTGTTCATACCTAGGAAGCCTCTATTAATCAAATTCTTTGTGTAAGCATATTCATGACAACAAGAAGTTCGTGTATTCTTTAACTGTTTCTGTTTGCAGTTTCAGTTTACCCAAAATACGCTTATGTCAAATTGGAGATGGACTAGAATCTTATCATCTGAGTAGGAGAATTATTTTACTTAAAGTTCGCTGATTTTTCATTAGTACTAGTCTGTTTTTCTCACTGCACAAGTTAAAGTAACTCCCGCAGAACAAAACCAAGTAAAATTGTGTATAGATTTAAGATTTTTCATGTTGCTGAGTACCAGACCTCTTATTTGCAAACCCTTCAAAGGTTCTTTAGAAAACCATAAGGCAATTCCCTTTTATTCTCTGACTTAGCACAAATGCAGAGATATTTATATAAATAAAATCATTTTTCAGACTTTTCATTGAAAAGTGCAGGAAAAGAGGAAGGTGTTCAGTTGTGTAAACACAAATTATTTCAGGGACATTTGAGGCACTATGGGATATCCTGGTTGCCTTTCACTTGCTGGTCCAGAAGCGCTCACAGGCCAGTCCTGCAAGCCCTCTAAGACTGTCCGTGTCTGAGAGCTATTGGCCACCTAAGCTTAGGCAACAGAATCTGTCCGAGAAAGACTGAAGCAAAAAAAGGAAAAGAAAACATGTAGAACTTCTACAGTCAGTTCTTGTTGAGTTGAGCTCCGTAGTCAATGGATCTGTCATACACTTCTATCAGACCAGTCTATTGCAGGTATGCTGCAGAAATGTACATGGTAAAAGCACAGATGAGATCAATGTGAACAGCTAAATGTTAGTTGCCCAAAATTTCAAGAACTTCTTTGCCAACTTTTTACAGTTTTCCTCCTAGATTTTAAAATATTTATTAAACTTGGATGTATTAATTAATGGCCAAACCTGTTGGTAGGGTGAAGATGAAAAGAAAGACCTCAAATTAGTATCTTTCAAGTACAGTGTTGAAACAAACATCAGAAGCCATGGAGCCAGCATATGCAAATGAAAGCTGCTTTGGAGAAAAGGACCTGGGGTCCTGGTGGACAACAAGGTGAACATGAGTCAGCAGCCTGCCCTTGCCACAGAGAAGTGTAATGTTGTGACATTAGGAGTGTTTCCAACAGGTTGATGGAGGTGATCCATCCCTTCTACTCTTCACCAGTGAGACCACACCTGGGTTGCTGTGTCAAGACCTGGGCTCTCCAGAACAAGAGACATGGACATATTAGAGAAAGTCCAATGAAGGGCCACAAGTATGATGAAAGGACTGGAGCGTCTCTCCTATGAGGAGAGGCTGAGAGAACTGAGATTGAGCCTGAAGAAGAGAAAGTTCAGGGGTTTCATCAGTGTATATAAATACCTAAAGGAAGGATGCACAGAGGATGGAGCCAGGTTCTTTCCAGTGGTTCCCAGTGACAACCAATAGGCAATGGTCACAAACTGAAACACAACAGCTTTCCTCTGAACATCAGAAACATCTGTTTTTACTGTGAGGGTGACTGAGCTCTGGCATATGTTGCCCAGGAAAGTTGTGGAGTCTTCCTCCTTGGAAGGTGTCCGTGCTTGAACAGGTGGTTGGACCAGATGATCTCTAGAGGTCCCTTCTAACTTCAACTCTTCTGTAAATCTGTGAAGTCACTAAAATTAATTTGAATAGGACTGCTCTAGGCATTAACTTAGATGTAAATGGACCTACTGTGAGAACTGCCCTTGTTACTCGAGTAGATGACAGTTTTAACTCGATTCACATTTTTTAATACTTTTACTTACTCTGCAATTTATACTATTCTAAATCTCAGTTGGTAGCTCCTACAAGAAGTTGTTCCCTAGAAAATGTACCTCAGTTATTTCTCCTTTGGAGTGTATTGAATGTATCCCAAGCTTTGGATGCCTCCAGAATCATTCAAAGTAACATGTATACTACATCATGATGCCTTTTCAATAGGACTGATCCCATTACGTTCTGACTCTGGAGAACAAAAATAATTTTTGTGCATACTGAAATAAATGCCCAGCTTCTGCCTTCACTCAGTGAAAGGAATTACTCATGTCAGAAAGTATCCAAAGAGTGACCTCATCTTATGACAGTTTTCAAATTTCTTCTGAAATACTGTAGGAAATAGTACAGTATCTTAATCCACTGAAGAACAGTGTGCCCAGATTTTTCTTTGGGAATGACCACCTCAGAAGAGAATGTTCATGATCTCCTTTTGTGTA
>NW_010433149.1:60314-60559 GCF_000710305.1 Buceros rhinoceros silvestris
ATCTCCTGTTGGGTAGGGAATAACTGTCCGGTTTTGAGCAGCTGTACCTCACACTGTGTAAGAGGGAGACGTCTTGAAAGGAACAGTACTTGAAGGTAGGTAGCAGGGGGCAGGAGGCAGCTGCATCCATATGCCCCAGGAGTACCCCTTCAAAAAGGAAAAAGGAAGGGAAGGGAAGGGAAGGGAAGGGAAGGGAAGGGAAGGGAAGGGAAGGGAAGGGAAGGGAAAACCAAAAAACGTATCTC
>NW_010433149.1:60686-77675 GCF_000710305.1 Buceros rhinoceros silvestris
GGGAAGGGAAGGGAAGGGAAGGGAAGGGAAGGGAAGGGAAGGGAAGGGAAGGGAAGGGAAAACCGAAAAACGTTTCTAAAAGTCCTAGGAGCAGGCTAGAAGGACTTTTGCTACCAGTTTCACATAGAAAAAACATAAAAAATTGAAAGGAATTTGAGTATTAGAATAACATCATCTTTGAGCTAGCAAGCAAGAACTTTTCACTGCCATAAAGTTCACATATAAAGGACGAGCAATCGTTTTCAGTATGGCTCTTAGAATGCTCAGTCCTTTAATTTCCAGTGATTAGTTTCATATTCTTATTAGTGTCTCACTATCACACTTAAATTTTGGACAAATAATATCCTTGTCTATCTGATGAGACTAATAACTTACAGAAATGTGTAGTGTGAATAAGACTGTTGAAATACTTCTGCCCTAATGACGCTGACTTGAAAAGAATGGACAGGCTGGAGGGGATAGATTTTTCAGTGATTATCACACCCTGTATTAATAAGTCTACATAAATGGCAATTTTAATGATCTTTACAAAGATGAGGGGATTAGGTTCTGTGCCAAGGGGTGATGGATGGAGGAATCCATCCAGCTGATATATTGTACTATTTCTTTGACATTTGAGCAACTTTACCCGTCAAATGAATAATAATTTGAGAATTCTATGCCTAATTATAAAATGTAAGCAGATAGGTCTTAGGGTTTTTTTACAGGAATTATTCTTGGTTTACGAGAAGAAATGGCTTCATATCTCTTCAGCATAATGTTACAGTGGAGGAAACAGGACCGGAATGAGTAGTTCCTTTCATTTTACATTTAATTTGCTGTCTAATATTTTACTGAACTTTTTTTTTTTTTGACTGGAAATTCAAATCCCTTGTACAAATACTCCAGATTCAAGTATATATGCAATCTATGTATTTAATCTACACTCAACTATAGTATCTATAGTTGCTCAGATGTGTTATTTATGGTTGAATATAGCTTTGAAACATTTTAAAAACACCAGTATACACCAGGAATATTCAATCCGTATGAATAATAGGTTAGAATAAGATCATACTGATGTCTTAACAACCTTTCTGCTGTTCAAGTGTGGTTGCTTGACCAGTTATGTATTAAAATGGAAGAATGGTTGAAACTTAAAGAAAATGTCTTGACATTTAGACACTGACATTTTCCATCAATATTAATATAGCAATAAAACAGTCATCCTTGATGCCATTTAACTGTGAACTAATGCTTATTAATTACAAATGTTGTTTAATCTGTTTTAGATACTAAAGGTTATGTATTCTTTTATTCTTTACTGTGATTAATTCTAAATCTGTAGAGAAGCAAAACCTTTCAGAAATTGAATGAAATTTTAATAAGATTTTAACCCTCATAGACTTGTGGACTCTTGGGAATACCATACAAAGAATGAAAAAGAAAGTTTTCTACCTTAAACATCCTGCATCTGTTGCTCTGAAATTCATAGAACTTCATTTCCAAATTGTGTTAAGATGAAATGTTCAGTTCAATGGTATAAAAAAGGTACCACATATGATTAATGAAATGTATCTTGGAAAGAGAATCCATGCCTGGCAAGGATATGAGTCCTTTTCCAGCAAGAATCTTTGTAAAGTGGTGAATGGTTTGGAGATAGATTGAAAGCACTTTTTGGTTTTAAAAATAATATCATTTGAGAGTGAACATCTAAAATGTTAAAAGATATTGTGTTTGTGTAATAGAAGCAGAGCTTAAAAACTGAAAATAAGGAATTACTAAGAAAGCACATAATACTTTTTTCTACAACTATATGTATGATTAGCAAAATATATCTTTAGTAACTTGGAATGCAATGTGATTAAATTAAAAATTATTCCAATATATTGCAGTGTGAATTTGGACTTCATTATATTATATGCCATGTGCATATTATATGAACCAAAGATTAGTTTTCTTTTCCGCCAATATCTGTCTCTTCGAATTGGAAATTCAAAATATGCAAAGAAAGATTTAGGATAACCAGGACTAAAAGCAAATACACTATTCTAACACTATTGTTTTAACTTATAACCTTGTCAGTGAAGAACATTTACACTAGTAATTTCTACACAGTGCCTCAAGAATTAAATACATCTACCTATATTGATGTAACACCGTTCTTTCTTACAAAATGGTTTAGCACAGCAATAAGTGACAGTTTAATCTATTAAACAGTTGTTGACTGTCATGACATGTTCTTCTAACTTCATATATAAAATTATTAATGTCACAGAAGACCTGAAATAGTTTGAAATAATGAGAACAAACAATAAGCATTTACTTTTTATTTTAGAAGTTTTGTCTTCCTTCCACTGATGATTTTGTGTGTGTGTGTGTGTGTGATAATTTTCATTTGCCTTTGAGTAAAGGAAAAAACAAAAAAGAGAAAGGAAAAAGCAAAAATGAAAAAGAAAAAATGTGAAGGGAAATAAATAGCTAATTCTGGCAATCCAGAAAAAATTACCTGCCTTCTGTGGTTTTCCTCTTATAATTCAAACTCAATCAATTTGGAACCTGATTGAGAAAGAGTTCTATAAAGTCAAAGACAATCATATATTAACAGTAACTAATTTGGATTGGGCCCTTTGTTTCTACAGAACAGCATTAAAAATGTTTTATTCTTTTGTTTCATCCTTTAATAAGTGCTTTAGTAAAGGTAAATTTCAGTTGTGGGCTGAAATGTACTCTAGATGAGAATATGTCAACAGGATAAATTCACCATAATAGTGATAACATTATGCAATGTTATACCCTTGGGATTATACTGTTATTTCAAATTTTAATTAGTAAGTTAAGACACATTTCCCAAGCTTAGATTTATAAATTGAATCTATTCTCAATCATTATACTTCACCTCAGTAACAGAAAAATATTAATTTTTTTATTACTGGCCTTATTCTTCACTGTTGGCACTGCTTTTGCAAAGTATATGCTCTGACTCTCCTTAGTTAAAAAATCCTTTTTAGTCGTCTCTGTGCCCATAATACTTGAGGGAACATAACGAAAATGTGGGTATAAGTCATGTCTGAACATTGAGCTTCTGCTTATTTCTATATAACAGGTGAGGTTCTCCACATTACTGCTAACTTCTGGAACCTCTGTAAGGTTCAGAAAGGCCACATTCAGAAGCTGCATATTTAAAGATGTGGGTTTCAGCAAAGTCTAATGCCATTGTGAAAAACAGGTCTCAATAGGTTTTTCCAAGGATCTGTAGTATTTTCTGGTAGTTCCTCCAAGAGTCCTTTCTAGTAACTTGCTACTTGGGAAGAAGATCTTTTCAGTGGAATTGTAAGGTTATAAGGCATCTGGTCATTTAATTAGGATAATATTAACATTGAAGTTGTATAGAAAATTTAATAATAACTTTAGTTGATACTATGCATTGTGTTCTTAGATTATATTTAAAAAAGAGCCCTATTTTCTCTTATCTTAGAATTAGCCTCTGCTAACTCTGTTAGCTAGGCTTATAGCTGCTTAATTTAAAACTGATTTATTTTTTTAATACCATGTGATAACATCTAATCTCTTAAGTAACTGCCTAATTCTAGTTATCTTCCTGAAGTTAGACATTAAGAGGATAGCATCTGACATTAAACTGGACTCATAAATGAACACCAAATCTGTGATTTAGCTCCTGGTGCTCACATAGCACAGCAGATCTTCAGGAAAACAAGATTTAGCAGAAAGAAATGTGGGTTTGCTTCAGTTTGAACATCACACAGTTTGACCTTTAAGGAAAATTAAAGGTACTTGACTAAAGGCAAAGAAAGTCTGTATCTAATGAGATCTCTTTGAATGTATTTATTGCTGGATATCACTAAAGTTATTATAGCTTTATATAGAAAGGTTTTTATGTTTGGAGAGGTTATGTAGATGACTGAAACCTTCCATTTAACTAGCATCAGACTTCAAATACTTTTTTTTTAAAGACGGGTAAAATTTTTCCATCTGAACTTCGCATGTTTTTAGCAATTAAACACGCTAAGGGTATGGTTTCAAACATTTACTGGTATTTTTGTCCACTCACTGGATTTAAACTGACTGTAATGTAGGTGCCAGTTTGTAAAAAAAGGAAATAAAGGGTGAAAGTTAACACTTCCTGAGATGGTCCAACAAGAACTGGAATCGTGCATCCAAATTTACAGACGTACTTGAAAAATAGCCTTGTCTTATTTTATACTCCAAATGTATTTCATTCCTGGCCCTTCTTTTAAAACTATATTTTCAGCACTGATTAGTGAGAGTGGAGAGCAGTGAGATTCTGCTATTACCCTACACAACTTGTCTGTTTAAGTCAGCAGTCTAACTACATTCCTCAAGTAAATCTTTCTTCAAAGGTGCTTTTGCATGACCTGCATTACTGCCAGAACTATGCTAACAAAGATATTTTTGTTCATGACATATGGGAGAAAACAGACACTCTTTTTTTGAGAAAGTGAAAATGTAAAAACATGAATACTTGTGGAATGTCTTCTTGATTTGGCCAATCGTCATTAGAATGTCTCTTGATAGATACATTGTTTTTAGAATGGTTTCATTTAGGGTACAGGGACATACGTATTTGAGATATAAAAGTAATTATTAAGTCATTATTGATGCATATCATAAGAAATTTCAAGGAATAGAGCAAAAATATCCACGCTTGGGGTTGAACTCCATGCTAAGGCTGAAGCCCATACCAGATTAATATATACCTCAATATCTTAATGAGATTTCTGGAAGGATTTTCGATTGATAGAAGATCTGTTGAAGTTCAGGGGATCAGCTTTAGTCAGTTTGCCAAGTCCTGCCTGAATTCTTTCATATAATGTTTCTTGTCTTCAGGCCATTCTGTGGCACAAGTCCCCAACTCTGTTTTGGTCAGTTTTGGATAAAGAGGAACATTTGCTTTTTGTTTGAAATGAAGAGCAATATCTGAGCAGCCAAGGGTTAGAAACCTAATTTGCATGTTGTACTTCTCACAGAGTTCACCTTCATAAATAAAAAATTGACTTGTCTCCTGGAATGAATCGAGAAAATGTCACTCAACACATTTCTCTCACTACTTTTGGAAAGGCATATTGTCCACCTCATCTCAGGAGGCAAGACACAAAATGTCTATTCTGTGCTGAGCCCCTCACTGCTCACAATTACATCCTACTAATTTTACACTGCATATTGATATTTTATATACTGCTGTTCATTATTTTCCTTCATTTATGGTTCCTCAAACAGCTTTTAATTTATGAACCAGTTTTAGTATATAAGGTAATCACGATTAATTGTCAAATAATATTCCTTATGATGTATATACCATTTTTTAAAGACTATATTTCATCATATGCATTTCATATGCATTCTCTAATTTTTGCTTTTATCTGAACACAGATTAAGCATCTTTTGGAAGATTTACTGCTTATAATCTGCATTGTGCATCAGTCATGAGGGCATGTTTATCCTTTACGTGTTTACCTTTCTTTATATGTATATCTCATAATTTTAGCAGGAAATATACTTCTTTAAGAGGGTAACAAGTCTTGGGGTTGCAATTAGAACCTGAAACTCTTGTAATTTAGTTTCTTTAAACTTCGAAAACAGAGTTCATGAAAATGGAGGCTAATAATTTTAACTGGCATAGTAAATTCATTACCCCATTAAAAATTTCTAATACTACAAGACGAACCAGAAAAATAAATTTTTGTTTATACTTCTATTTAGTTTCCTAATCCATGAGCCATATTTGTCATTTTGCATAGTAAAAGTAATAAAATTTAATCAAAAACTTACTTAGTTTAATTTTTGTGCATTTTATTTTTAGCTTAAGGAAATGACCTTCTTTTAGCATATATGTTACATAGTAAATACTGAATCTGTCCAAGTAGACAGATGAGAGAGAATGACTTAAGTGCTTAAATGTTATGATTGATGCTCATTCACCGGAGATAGGGGCTTAGCGTACAGACATCTGAACTGTATACCTTTGTTTCTTTATAATCAGTAAAGAGAAAGAACAATTTCACTATACAGATCATCTCCTCAAGTATATATTTAAAACAGATCGAAGAAATCACTCTCTAAGACATCATTATTTCTCTCTGTTGACTTTAAGAAGCAAACTGAAGCTGGCTTTAGGAGATGTCTAAAACTGATGGAGATGAATCTAATTGTAAGTTTCGATACTTTTACACTCAGAATAGTCATACAGTAATTCTTACCCGGTGCTTAATAAGTTAGTCTTGTAAATTTTCTCATAGGGAAAAACTAAAATGAGACAAACCAACATTCTTTACGTTCTTAGTGTTCAACAACAAGCTAGCACCAGCGCATTAATGGAAATTTTGAACTGGATTGGACCCAATATTGCCCCCTGGGGTATGCTGCTAGTTACTAGCCTTGAACTAGACTTTGTGCCGTTGATCACCACCCTCTGGGCATGATCATTCAGGCCAGCTCTCAGTCCATGTCAGCGTCTTCTCATCCAACCCATATTTCATCCGCTTCTCCATGAGGATCTTATGGATGACAATGTCAAAAGTCATTAGGCAATATTCACTCTCCCCTCATCTACCAAGCTAGTCATTTCATCACAGAAGCTTAACAGATAGGTCAAGCATGACTTCTGCTTGACGAATCCGTGGCACCATTGGTTAAACATTACTGAGAGTGGCCTTGAAATGACACCAGTACTTGTGGGTGTATCTCGTTAGGACCCATGGACTTAGGTATGTCCTGTTTGTTGAAGTATTCTCTGACCTGATAGTCTTCCACCAAGAGTGAGAGCAGATGTGATAAATTAGAGAAATGCAAATGAACACTTTATTTGAAAAGATAAGAGCAATTATGTGATTCTGTCACTCTGTGATTGCTGCTCATTGTGCTGCTCGCTTGCTCTCTGTTTATTTTACCATGCCTTTTATCAAATAGCATGACCAAAAGTACATGTAATATTCAAACTACTTGCAATATGGAGTTGTGCGTGATTATGTGTTCCATTCTGTTCCTAATTCTTTTTCTGATAGTTCCTACATTTATTATATTCGGAATAATTTTCGATATTTCAGAATTTTCTCTAAAGATCCTTTTTCTCCTGAGAATGATGTCCACTTTTAGACTTGGATGAAAAGCCTTCATAAAGAACTTAACTTACTCTAATCTCCCTAAGGAGTATAGAGGAAGGCACCTTAACATACTGATTCAGATTTTAGAATATTAGGTAACTACAACTATCTTGGCTGACTAAAGATTAAATCTGATGCTGGAATTATTACACTTTGTATCTACTGCTAATGTTATTTTTGTTCATATTTTTTTCCAAAATTCAGTATTCAATTCATTTTCCTTTTTTTTTTTTTCCCCATCCTGTTACTATGAGATCCTTACATATTTTTTAAGTTTTACCCAAACTGGAAACTCTTGAATAATTTTATGCTGTGTACAAACTTTGTTATCTTCTTTCTAATTTTCCATATATTATTTATGAACATGTTGAGAGTGTAGATTGTATTTATATAAAAAAAATAAGAGGACCTGGCTTGACCTATAGCCCGTGACTGACTGACTGACCTCCACAACGTTAAAGTTAAGCTTTCCAATACTACATTTGGCTTTCACAGAGCCAGCTGGACCAATCTGGTCCAAAACTATCAAGAAACAAATTCATAATTAAGTAATATACGGTTGGCAAAAGGTCTAGTGTAAGCTCTTTTTGGTGGTCCCCATCTACGTGGCAAGCTACATGGAAATATAAAAGCTTGTGGTATCAATTTGGTATTTTTCCTTTGTTTAGAAAATTAGAATTTTTTTTCTGTATCTTTTGTTCTGCATCTTTTAATCTGATACAAATCCTGAAAGAATATTCCATTCTATTCCATTGGAGACTGCTACCATAGATAACATTGAAAGTTTTTGATAATTCAGGTATGAACTGAATATTTATCCATAGAAACACTGACTCTAATAAATTTCTGACATACAACTTTCAGTGGTGACAGTGATGGTGGGTCTCCTCTGGTGCAGATTTTTATGAACGAGGCACGCAGGCTGTTTTTCATTGCTGGTGAAAATGCACAGCCAGTGGTGGGGACTATGTCAAAAAATAGTGTTTTGTAGCTGAGAAATTGCTCTATCAAATAATGCTGTTGTGCTCTTTGTATCTGTTGTAGTTTCCATGGAAATATGTCATAAATAGGAGACAATACTTTCAGTGCAACCTATGTATATTAACTTTTTTAAAAATGGCAGTAATAATGAGGTAAAGAAAACACCAACGCTTTCAAAACGCCACCTTAATAAGTTTAAAAACTGTTATTTAATTACCACATAATTTTTCTATAGTCATAAATTAATATATAATATATATTGATCCCTATAAAATCTTTTTTTGCCTTTATGTATTTAACTTGGTAAGGACATATCATTGATTCTATAAGGTTAATGTAGATTGGCAGATTCTGAATTCAGGGAGCATTACCTGAGATGACATGAGAATAAATATATGATTAAATTGTTAGATTTTGTACTATTTTGCTTAAAGATTTACACATGGGAATTGCAAAACTGAGAATTACATAGTAATATTTGGAAGTAACAGCTTTGTGTTTTTCACAAAAGAGAGAAAATAATCATAGGCGACAAAGTAATCACAGGCAGTAAAATGTCACTCATAAATCAGAAATGGAAGTATAATTTTCAATAGATTAATTGTGCCTTTTCCATGATAATTTGAAAAAGAAGGATTTATTTTCTAAAATAAGGAGGCATTGACTATACTATAGTATTTTAAAAATATGTAACTCTGTTGTCTGTCGCTTCTTCACATTCTACTTTCATCCTAAAGATCCTTTATGTAAAAAAAAAAAGATGGTAAGACAGTCTTTTTATAATACAATAATGTCCTCCTCTGAAATCTTCATATATGTTGCATTGTAGTTAAATATGATGGGAGAAACTGTGCATTACTATTTGTGTACCTTTGGAGATTTTGCTTTACCGTGATAAGGTATCCACCAGCTTGAAAATTCTTGATGTACATTGCAAATGAAAGAGATGGGTAAGAACAGATTCAAGGAAATTTTGGGCAGCTCACAAAGCTTTTTTAAATACAAGATGAGATTATTTCTAATTCTGAACAACGTAAAATGCAAAAAACCCACAGAATAAATCCAGTAAATTGAATCAAAGTAAATAATCTACTGTCTATGGAAACTTAGTTTTTATAAACTATTATTTAGGGCATTGCATCTATACTTTTGAAAATGCGATCAGAAAAGATATAATGTTAGGTCAAAAAGAAAGAGCTGACAAAGAAGAAATGGCGTCTCGTGTGGAGGTAGAGGTTTCTACTTAACATTTTAATCTTTCTGCACTTGCCATGGATTTCTGACTTTTTTTTTCTTTTTTCTTTTCCTTTTTTTCAGAATGAGCATTGTTTTGGATTTGTTTTTTTGTTTTAAGTGTGAATACAATTTTGTGTTGCGTTATTAATTAAAGAATGCTAGGAAATTTTACCCGACTATCTAAAGATCTTCCGTTTGATAAATTTCCCTCAGTCTTACTACTGCTTTAAGCATTCAAGTCTTGGAAAGTTTTGGTAAAAAGGGTGGAGTTCTATCAAAATATTTAATAATATAGAAGTATAAGCTTTTTTTTTTTAACTGTCTTCTTGATTTCCATTGCAGAAGAGCTGACTGTTAATTAGATAATTTATGACATCTTTAAAGTCTGATGAAAATACTATTTACATTGATTAAGGAAGTTGTAAGTTAAGGCATGAACTAAACTGTGTTGAGATACAGCAGCCAATCTAGGCATGAACCTCCTTTTTAATTTTTTTTTAATTCTTCAGTTAAGACATTACAGATAAATTAATCCTTTTCCATCTTAGGCAATAGTATTAGCAATATTGATTAAAATTTAAAAAAAGAGTAAACAACAATATGAGGAATCTGTCTTTATTTTACTAGTAGCCAAAGTAAGGTTTTGTATAATAGAGCGTATATTAGAAAAATTATATTCATATCAATTTATATAATTAGGAATGAAGTCTCTTGTTACTCTCCCAATGTCAGCTGGAGTGAAGAATTTCTGAAGAGTGAGCCAAGCAGCTGTTGCTTAGTAGGGAGGAAAATCAATGACGTGACACTTGGCAGCTGTGAATTTGTATGCAGTTTAATAGTTGAAAGGCAGTGTACAGGAAAACTGCAGGTTGCTAACCTCCTGGGTCCAGCACGGCTAGGTTTTGTAAATTATTGTGCCTTAATCAAAAAGGGGTTCTTAATTTTCATAATAATAAATTTTAAATGGTACCTTTTTTCCTTAGTTCAGTCACAAATTCTAAGTTTTAGCATTCTGAAATTTTACTGAATGCCAGAGATATAAACTGTGTGTAAATATATGTATACATATATAATTCTATATGTATATCTTCATATGTTTTTACTTCATTGGGAAAACAATTCATATTTAAAAAATAGGACCTTAAGAGAATGCATAAATAAATGTTTAGTAATTGTAGGAAAATATATCTTGAAGGAATCCTTGGTGAAACCATGATATCTTACTGCAGTGTTGACAAAGCTGGAGAGAGGATTAGTTGCTAGAATTGGAAATACTTAAAAACAAAACCACTGAACAAACATTTTCATTTATATGAAGCATGCTGCTTCTAGTTCTTGTTGATAGATTATGTGTTCATGCTTGGATAGACTTTATTTTGTTATGAGGGTTGATAACCGGCAGAACAAAGCCTGAATATGAAGTAAAACTTAGTTGTTCAAAACTGTAATTTCCCTGTTACCACTAGGTGGTAAATTTTAATAATAGTGCAGGAAATATATTATCTACAGTCTCATACCATCGTAGGAAAGTTTGGGGGGTCTTATTCAAATGAAAATGTACTTTTGTTGCTATTAAATGACAATAAAATTGGAGGTGTTGAGTTATAAAAAGATTAGAAGAGTAAGGAGTGGTGCCTTTGTTACTGTCATAATTTGTCCCTTAAGCTTTAAAACTTTATTGACATCAGTGGACTTTCACAAGGGAAATACGTAATATTAAAAACATACTATTTTTTAATACAAGGTAAATTCTACTACATTGAACTTATTCTGATTGCTTTACTCTCAAGAGTGACTAGTATGATACCTACCAATGACATAATTTAGTTCATTAATGGCAAATGGTTAGGATTACTATTGACTTTCCCTTTTCCTTAAGTGTTCTATCAGTATATTAGGGTTTTGAGACTGACTTATGAAAAATGTTGTTATAATTGTTGAAATTTTTATTGATATACCTTTTTAGATGTCTGTGACTCATTTGCAAAATGAAACAGCAAACATCTGTCAATTACAATTTTTTATCTTCTAACTATCCACTTCCCTTTTTTCTTCTATTGCCAGAAGTTATAAATAACCTCAGCCTAGTGCACATTGCACTATTATTTTTCTGTAAGATCATTTTAGACTCCTAAAGGGAACTGGTGGTGAGAAAATGCAAGAGAAACTTGGAAGGTTTATAACTTCAGAAATAAACTTGACAGAATGTAATTGCAACCGAAAGTTGTCACAGAGACTTCCTGCAAGGAGTTCTAAATGTTGTACATAAAGTAGACAAATGATGTGTTGTATAAATGAAGGAAAAGGAAACTACAGTAATGTACTGAAGTGATGACAGCTATGTAACTACCTAGAGAGATGAGAGATGGAAGGATCATTCTTCTCTGTCATGGAGTAATCACCCACTATGCAGTAGGCACAATCAAAGTAGCAACATCACTTCCACTCAATGCAAATTCTCCACTGAGTTCTGCATATAATTTAGCATTTCCATGTCCTGATTTGGGAACTTTTTGTCATTCTCATTTCTCATGTACTGGATTTTCAATGCATTGCTTTAACTTTTTCATTCACCGCAAACGTTCTTATCATGGTGTTTAGACACTAAGAAGGTCAGTATATTGTTCCTTTTATACTGCTCACCCAGTCGCTTTCTGCAGATGTTTTAGTTGTCCATCATTTATAGTTAGCTGTGATATTTATATTGCATATCTGCAAAATTTATATGTGAGGAATACTGGTATTTTTCTACTGAAAAAAATCTTAGTTTTTTCTCTAGTTGTATATAAATGTCACACTTTTAAATTGCAGATGCATACATGTTTACCGGCTTACCTGAAGCTTCAGCTTCAGCCAAAATGATTATACAGCACTCTCTGTTTCCACGTAAAAATAAAATAAATATGAACAACCCTAAAAAAATATGATAACAGTGTATCTCAGAAGGCTATGACCATTCAATCAAATACAGGGGCTTCAATTAGTGAAGGCAAAGAAGAATTTGGAGTATGATACGTGAACATTTGCAGTCAGCAGTTTTCTGCCTGATACTTTTATTCTTTTTCTACTTCTCAAATCCATGCCTCCTCAGATATGTTTCACAAGGTGACCCTGCTGCACTTACTACCTTTCATACAGTCTGAACAGACAAAAAAATACAGCATGTATTTAAAACTATCACAACGGCAAATTTACCTGAGTAACATAGGTTTGCTTGAACCTCAGTAACAACAGGTTTTTGCCTGGCTCCAACAGACCCAGCACAAGGTACGGCTAAGCCCAGCACCTAAGGTGGTGGCTCCTCAGGGAAAATGTATTTAAGAAACCATATTTTAAAAACATGTTTTAAGTGCTGCATGACAGCTGTGGGAGAGAGGAGGGAGGAAGATGTGAAACTGCTGCAGACAGCAAAGAGAGGAGAAGGAGGTGGTGTTCCAGGCACTGGTGCAGAGATTCCTATGCAGCCCGTTGATAGGGCAACACCAGAGTAGACATGCACACTGCAGCCTGTGGAGGACTCATGCTGGAGCAGGGGAAAACTGTAAGGAGGATGGAGTGGCATAGGAGCTGTTACGGACTGACTGCAGCTCATATTCCCCATCACCCAGTGCTGCTGGGATTGGGAATGTAGAAGAGTTGGGAGTGTAGTGAAGTCTAGCCTGGGGAGACAAAGCGGGTAGAGGTGGGCAGGCAGGTGGGGTTTTTGTCTTTTCTTCTCACTGTCCACCTCTATTTTAGTTGGCAATACATTATATTAATTTTCCCCGAGTCAAGTCTGTTTTACCCGTAACAGGTAAGCAACCTCCCTGTCTTTATCCTGACCCATCTTGTTTACTTATATTCGACTTATTTTCTCCCCCTATTCTATTGAGGAGGAGTGAGAGAGTAGCTGTGTGAGTGTCTGGCAGCTGACAAAGGTCAACACACCACATTTAATCATTCAGTGAATATCTGAAATAAATTTTCATGTCTTTTCTGAAATTTTGAAAATGTGGGTTTATGAAATTTCCATTTTGAATATAAAATTTCTGAGAACATAAATTCCTGAATAGTATCAAAGAGGACTCTGACTTCTTTCTAGCTAATGCTCCAGAAAACTGGATCTCTCATTTGTCCAGCCAAATCTTTTAACCTTGTGGAAACAAGCTGGTCTACCGAAGACATCTAGAATAGCAGTAGATGCCTGTGTTTATGCATCTAACTACAGCCCTTGGGTTGGAATTCAGGCCAGAATTGTCTACAGATCACAACAATTTTTCAGACTCCTTCACAGTTACTGAATATCTGGTCATTACACTCAGTGAAATTTGAGCTAGTCAGTTAAGTAATTGGCTGTGTTGACTGAGATAAGCACTTAAACATAATATTTAGGACTCAAATCAGTTTCCTTCATTTAGGTCCCTAATGTCATCTGAACTTTATTAGGATGATGAAGACATCTTTACAGGGCTGAAGATATGGCACAGGAGCTACAGGAGACCCACTTTCTCCTTGACCAGCACGTTGAAACCAAGGATGTATTTGGGCAACTTAAATTGCAAGCCTTGTTTTTAAGGCAAGTGAAGCTCACAAGACGACACCTACATTAAGATTTTTACTGTTGTATTTCTGGCCAATATTGGAGTCAAAATAAATCCCATTACTTCTCCAACTTTCTTCTGGAATTAGAGGGGGAAGGACAAAAGTCTAAGCCTTATTTTAATTCTGGCACTATCAAATGCTGAACTGAAAAAACACTAATATACAGTGAAATTATTTATTAGTGAATCAATAGACAGTGAAGATGGAATATTACCAGCGGTATTATTCTGAGTCTATGTTAATTTCTTAAAATGTCTTGCTGACATTTAGGATACAATACAATTTTTTGAACTTAGGAAATAGCACAGATGTATGTACCTCAAGTAGATGCCCAAGGCTCATTTTATTGTTAATGAGGAGAAAGAATCACTTATAAGGTATCATTTATTTTATTCTCATGCAGACATTAAACATGGTGAATAAATCAGACTCTAAAAAATGCCTATTCTCTTCAGCAGCTCTAACAGGAGCCTAAGGTGTACACATTTACATAACAGATTACAAAAGTCAGGTGAGAGGGGTTTCCCTGAAAAACTGCCATTATCGTGGATTGATGGTAGTGTGTATAGCTTAACCGTGAAATCTGAAGTCTCTAGTCAGTGTATCAGATTCTAGCTCTTCTGGTTTTCGTTCAGATAATTCTAAAGAATAAACCTCTGAAATGTAATATTCACGTTACATGTTCCATATTACCGCTTTAGCAGAAATACATTTCTCTATACACATTGGTATTGAGATGCAAGAAAAACAAACAAAGCAATAAAGTACAAGGTTAATCAAAAATGATGATAAAATTTGTAGAAATGGACGATGATACACAACAAGCTATTTAATTTAAATATTGCTGCTATTTCTAGTGCATTCATAGGCAAAAGGTTGAAGCCATGAGCAAAATAATGAACACAGTAAGAAGCTCCTTCTGTGATAATGTGAACACCAGTAATGATGATCCATAGTTAAATGCATATACTTTCAGTGAGAGCAAGAAATATTACATTTTGACATTTATAAATCAATAATTTAGCACACACAATCAAAACAGATGTTTAAGCTTCTATGTTTGCTAGGAAAAGCCTATCAGTTCTATTTTTACCATACATGATTGTTTAGCTTTCAGTTAAAATTAATTTTAAAAATATGGAATAAATCATAATTAAGGATGCATTGGTCTTTCTCAAACTTAGAACAATAGCTTACAATGTATTTTGCTATGTTCAACTAAAGTGAAAAGAATAAAACTGGCTGTAGATAAAAATAAGACTTACATAGCTAAAGTAGTCATCTTGAGGATCAGTTACGTATTTTGTGTTCATATATCACAATATCTACTAAACTACACAAATGAGTGCAAGATCTTTTAATGTCTGGAGAAGAGTTACATTTAGCTGCACAGCTTTTTCTGAAGAACCGCAATTACAGCAGTTGATTACAACCGTTATAGACAGATTTTAGCTGTCAAGTGTTAATTAAATCAGATCAGAGATGCAGCTTAAAGAAGACCAGATAGCAAGAAATTACTTCGGAAAACTAAATTTATTACAACCCGACTATGAGATGATTGTTTGGGTTTTTTTCCTTTAGAGTAGACTAAAAATATAATTTAAAGTTTAAGTGTTTCTAGCTTTTGCATTAAACCTCATAATTAACAGTGTTCATAACAATAATTCAGATTTTTACTTTTTCTTGGGCGATTTTCACTGTTTTTGATGACATTTCATGAAAGTGTGAATACAGGTGACAGCATCTCAAGCACAGCAGTTACTATTTATTCTAAAAATAAAAATTCAAACATTGTGATTTTTGAAGTTCCGTAAACCAGGGAGATAAATATTGTATGTGGAACAAGATATCCTTGTCTATGCTGAATACACCTTATGCAATAAAGAAATATTTCTCAAATCACAAAACATATTCTGGTTTAATGAAGGCTGGGGTTCGTTACTTTTAATTTAGTGTTGCCTTACTGAAAAGTAGGAATGTGAAGATGTATGATCTAGTTTGCCTTGCATAACTGCTTACTTTTCTAAATACTTCATAGAGGGATTCAGGTACTCTCGCAAGTTCTAGCCAGCTGGATATAACCATTAGAAAATGTTTGCCATTTCTTGTCTTGCTCTTCCCTTCAGAATGGCACATTCTCGAAAGCTAAATGGCCAACGTGGCAAAGAATGTCTGCTTATGGCAACCATTGAAATATACAATGCTGTGAGTTCTAGGTGCTCTTGACCTGGTGGGAACAACTTGCCCTTGTGAGGGAATTAAAGTATACTACTAATATAATGCTCTGTTCTAGAAAATTTTCTGGGTTAACAGTGGAGAACATTCTTCTTAATTTGCTGTTTTAGTTAATACCAGACAGCAACTAAACCCCACACAGCTGCTCACTCACCTGCTCCTCAGTGGGATAGTAGAGAGAATTGGAAGAGTAAAAATGAGAAAACCGTAGGATTGAGATAAAGACACTGTAATAGTAATAGGGAAAGCAAAAGCTGCACATGCAAGCAAAGCAAAACAAAGAATTCGTTCACTTCTTCCCATCAGCAGACAAGTGTTCAGCCATCTCCAGGAAAGCAGAGCTCCATCATACTTAACAGTTACTTGGGAAGGCCAATGCCATCACTCCAAACGTCCCCCCTCTTCCTTCTTCTTCCCCCAGCTTTATATGCTGAGCATGGTGTCATATGGTATGGGATATCCCTTTGGTCAGTTGGGGTCAGCTGTCCCAGCTATGTCCCCTCCCAGCTTTTTCCATGCCACCAGCCTGCTCAGTGGTGGGGTGCTGTGAGAAGCAGAAAAGACCTCATTGGTGTGTAAGCACCTCTCAGCAGTAACTAAAACATTCCTGTGTTAACGCTGTTTCCAGCACAAATCCAAAACACATAGTACTAACTGCTATGAAAAAAATAACTTTTCCCCAGACCAAACCAGCAAAGCTGCGAAGCAGCTTTCAGAATGTTCCAAAAAACTTTGAGGATTTTGCAGAATGTTCTAAAATGGTAAAGCTGTGGTGCTCTTTTCCATAACATTTTTAACACTTTGGTAAGCAGAGACTTACAGTTGGTCCTCTTTC
>NW_010433149.1:77776-85912 GCF_000710305.1 Buceros rhinoceros silvestris
TCTTTCCCTCAGATCTCTGCTAAATCCAGGTGAGCTAAAACAAATCAGAAAAACTAGTGTTCCCCACATCCAGAATAGACCAAAACTATGATATTTATAGTAAAAATGGTGCCATTAAAAAAAAAGGAAGGTATTGAAGAATTAGCTTACTTAAACTATTTGATTCAAAATCAAATCTGAACTTTCTGTCCAACTGTCTGTCTTATTAAACAGTCCTTGTTCTATGACAAAAAACATTAATTTATGAAACCAGATGTGATCCTGTTTGTGAATTAATTGTAAATTCTTTTGCAACAATGAAGCATAAAATTTAACTTTTTCGCTTTAGTGGCCATACAAATATTGTTTTTCTAAATCAGGTATATTTCTAGCAAACTGAACTATATGCAGCCTAACAAGCATTAGAGCTGATTCAAAGGGGCGGTGGGGGATGTCTGTGCACTCAGTCAGATGCGGAGGAAGAGAGACCTCTGCATTTTGTCAATAAGAAAATATTCTGCTTTCTTATGTGACTGAATCTTCATTTTGCACTTTCCTCTTGAAAGTGTTTCCAACCATGGAATGTTACATTTTCTTTCTCCTGTACATTGACAGGTATATGTGGCACAAGCACCTAAAACTCACTTGCTGTTGAACTGGCAAAGCGTATGAATTAATCTCCTCAGAAAATGTGTTCATGATTATGGATAGATGCCTACTAAATCATCCATTGTACATCATTGTTCACTGTAAATTTAATGGGCTAGTAACTCACAGCCCACTTTTGTTAGGATGTTAATGATGAAGTCTGATTTAAAATAAAATAGAATTAAGTACTATGAATTTTAAATGGTATGAATAATTATATTATTAGAATATTAATGGCATTTGTATCTAACAGAGTAAATGTGTGACAATAAACTGCTGGAACTCCTGGAACCTAGCATGCTTGTCTTCATTGCCAACTGCCACAGCCTTAACCCTTTCTGTCACCAGGCTGATGACAGGAGAATTTTACCTCCCAACTTGGAATTGTCTGATTAATTCTTGTTGCTGAAGCAGCTGCAGGGTGTTTGTATGGCAAACTACTGCATAATGTCAATCAGATGATACTATTTCATCAAATAATATGGAAATGTGATTAACTAATAACATTACAATAGAAAAATACGCACACCTACACAAATACTGTCTTTAGCTGATACATCTGCTCTTACCTTATTGACAGTTTCAAATATAGATGAGAGGCAGTCTGATTACCTGCTCTCACTTTTGCATCCCCTGGCTCAGGAGTCTTTTCTTCAGTGGATAAAGAGGAGTTGGGGGAAAAGGTTGCTGTCTCAAGCATAAAGGAAAAAGAATTATGTAACAGCAATGCACATCTTCCTGTTTCCCTGTTAATTTCCCCCTGCACCCTTCTTTATTTTCCCCTTTTTCTTTTTTTTTTTTTTTTGGAGAACTGCAAGCTTGACTACAGTTCAACGTTTGGAAATTATTTTTTTTCTGAAGGTCTTTTCCTCTTGCTTTTCTGTTACAGAAATTCTATCTATGCTCAGGAGAAAGGCAAATCTAATCCTCACATATTGTATGAAGGGTAGCACAAGATGAATATAAACAGCATAAGCTAGGGAAAACCTTTTCTAGTGTAACTGAATTACCTGATGAGAACAGTAATTGCTGGAAAAAGTGAGTAAAGAACTATGCTTATTACCCAAATCTCCTCCTACCATCCCAAGTCTTTCATCTGTAATTTCCATAGTCCTCTGCTCCAAGACAAAACAAAGCAAATGTTAAATATTTGATTAATTTAGCAATAAATTAAAAATGGTCCTATTTTTAATAAATTAAACAAAAATTTATATTTTTCAAATTATGTAACAGTGATATGCACATAGACCAAGCCCATAGATCTGAGAAGTTTCTGTAAAAAACCTAAAAACTCATGAATCTCTTCCAGTTTGATGTGAAAATTGGGTAAAAAAAGACCCGAGGCAAGTTTTACAGAATTTTACTCAGAGTTGGCAAAACTGTTATTGTAGTTTGAAGGCTTTTGCTGCCCTTTTGTAGCCACAGGCTCTCTAAGACTAACTTTGTAGTTTAAGACTATTTTTGTGCTTGAAAACTAAACAAGTAATAGAAATTAACGCTGGTTACCTCATAAGTAACTTATAAAACTTATTGAGCTCCATTTTGTGTTTCACCTTCTTCAAAACAGTTTTCAAGGAAACTATTAAATCAAAACTCAAGGGATCTGAAACGATGCAAACTTAAAGCAGTTTTTGAAACTCTAGGGAGGCAAAAATGCGAGGGTTTTTTTTGTGTGTGTGTGAGTTATCTAAAGAGGACTCCATACTACTTCTAACTCAGAATTAAAAGCATTGTGGAAAAGGTAAACACTTCCCCTGTGAATTGGAGAAGTGATGAGAATTTACACTCCATAGATATCTTTCTGCCTTCAGGCCATAAAAATCAGGATATCCTGCTATTATAACTATATCTTATATAAAGAATTTGCAGGAAACGAAGAATTTGGCATCTCTATTATCTGAAAATTGCCCAATGAGATTGGCTTTCTAATCATTCCGGTCAAATGTACTTTTTGTTCCCTATCTCCTGATAATGTTTCAATAAAATTTGAAAACAAGCTATTCAAAGAGAAGGTGTTTGAGACATTAAGTATAATGCTATGGCAAATACCGCCTGAAACTTGTAGAAAGAATTCCCAGATTGTGAAACACATCTGCTGCAAAAATATTGCAGCTTGGCTTCACGTATTAGAAAGAGAGCTCTGAACTGAAAAGGAGAATCTCTAAAGGCATCACCTCTCTTAAGGAATAACCTGATTTGTTTTTTAAACATGAAATATAAAAATGACATTTTTGCATAAACTGGAAAACAAAGTATGTCCTTGAAAATTATTTCTAGATTCTAAAAAGGAGAAAAAGTGGGTAACAACATCTTGCAACCTAAAAATTAATCATGTTTTTATCCTTCATATCCTTCAATATTTGGGAAGTGAGTTTGGATCTCTGGAGACAAGGGTTTAGTTTCTCTCATTGATGGATTTCTTGCCCTATTAGCTTCATCATGCAACTTCACAAATCCATGCAGCTTCTGGCCCTTTTGGTTGTGAATCCTACATGAGCATTCCACATTAGGCTGTATCTGAGAATCACGGCTAGACTAGACAAAGCCGTAGAGGTGTTTCCATGCAATGTTCTAGTCAGTGATTCCACTCTCTGAACATGCATTCATGTGTTTGCAGGTTAATCACGTTTAGGGGATGGATTTGTCTCTAAATTTCTTAAATGTCTATCTGCATGTTGAATACTAGAGACCTCTAGACATTTTTAGACTTGCTTGGTATCCTGCTGAGAGTCTCACTGCACTGAACCATGCTGACATAATTTTAAGGGAAGTTTTAGATTATTCAGTTGAGTAAGTAGTATATATTAGGGGATGAAATTCCTTCAGTATATTCCCTGGTCTGAGTCTTCTTTTATTCAGCAACTTTTGTGAAGCAGGAGCACATACCTACAATGCACCCTGCCAGGAGGTTGATGTAAATTTGAATCTCAAAATGGGGCAGCTTCAGCTGAGAGTGGCCCTACTCTAACCTATCTGGAGGATGAGGGCTTAATGCTTAACAACATATTGTCATGCTGTGGCGGATGAAGAATCCATGTCCCCTACCTGCTGGGTAACTAATATTAACAAGAGACCATTACATAAAATCTAGTCCATGCCAAGAAATGTATTTTGTGAAGTGATTGTGGCTGCTGTGTGTGTTGCTGAACTCAGGTTGTTACTATACATTAGGAATGCTCTGAACACTGGAGCCATACGTTACCCTGCGTACCTAGAAAATACCTTGTGCTGTCTCTGCAAGGCTCTGGTATTTAAGCAAGACTTGAGTTTCCGGTAATTTAGTTCGGAGCACTATCACAAATACCTAAGTTTAGGTGAGATCTGTGCTGTCCAGAAAGGAGCTGCCGGGTAATTTAAGATTTCCTTGAGGTTAGCCTGGACTTGTAATTAGGCTGGTTGAGTCATTGGTTTGAATTCAAGAACTTTAATATTGTCTAACTCCCATGTCAGGGAAACTTTTGATGGCTTAAATCTGTACATATATGCATTTATGCTTTGTTTCCCATTCTGTGACAAAGGCTACTTCAGGAATACAGGACATTTTTTTCTCATAGTTTTCTAAGATTATGTGTTTAAGTTTTTCCAAAATGTTTTTGTATAAATGGAAGTCTTTATAAATTCCAACAGGAAAATGCAATTAGAGCTACATCTATGCTCGCAAATCAAAAGACTGATGATAAGTTAAATACTTTTGATCTGGGCAAACCATTAGTCTCCTAAATAATTCCTGCACGTGTATGAGGAATTAGAATATTTCAGGTCTCTTTCTTATTACAGCTTTGGATATCGTCATCCACTTTTGCAGGACAGAAGAAATTATCACCACAGATGCTGGCAGTTCTGTATCAGTTGACCTCAGTGATGGAGAGTGTTCCTGGATGCATTTCATTTACTCATCTAGGCAAAATATACATCTATCCACTATCCTTCTATTTTGAGTAACATAGACTTTTAGACCTTCTTCACTGTCAGTCTGGCAGCAAGCAGGGAAGTTTACTCTCTTTATTTTGCCACAGTATGCTCACACATATAAAACTGGAACAGATTATAAGTAATAAAACAATACTCTCCTACAACTGTATTCTTTTATAATGTCTGAAGTCTACCAATTTATTATTTCTTCATTCATATGTTATGAATAGAAAGACACCAGGCTGCAGGAAGATTTGGAATAATTTAGTTGTCCTTCAGATTAAAGTTACCCCTATAAATTTTTTTTTGTAAGCCACAAAGGCCCTTTGCTGAAATCTGTGGAATCTCTTCAGGAAGATGGAAGGTTAATGTGCTACTTGAGCAAAAAAATAGTTTCTTATGCTATTAAATATCGAGTTCACAGCTTTCTGCCTCTTGGGCTTTGTGGTCCTAACTCAGCTGAAGTAATATAAAAATGTTGTAAATAATGGATGGGCTCAAATACAAGTAGCACTTAAAATTGGGTAGAAGTGGAAAGAACAAAGGGATTAACACAGTGGCACAGAAACTGTAATTGGTGAAATTAATTAATCTGAGAAAATAATCTCAGAAACATAACTACTGAGAAGAAATGTTTTGTGGATTTCCTTTATTAAAGAATGGAAACAGGAGATTATAGCTTTTCACAGTAACAGATTTTACACAAATATAGGATATGCAACTCAAAATATCAAATATTAGTTTTTCACATAATGTTAATAGATCAGTGGTACTGATTGTTGTTCAAATGGTGATTTTTTTCCCCCCATATGTTCTGTCTAACATCCAACACTTTTTAGAACTCTGCATAAAACAAATCTTTACAGATATCCTATTTATATATGACTCACAGTAATTTTAGATATTTAATCTATCACACATCATACTTTTTCAATTATTTTTGCTAATACAATTTAATAATTTTTGAGGGTTTTTAAAATGTATTTAGAACCTATTTTTCAATTAAATGTGCCTTTAAAATATGGTGAGATTTATATTTTAGTGGAATGCTGAAGGTCACATCCAGTGTTGGAGAATACAGGTGCCAATTACACAGTCCACTACTTGGATCACCAGACCACGCTCCTAATATTTTTGGTAAACAAATAGTAACAAAATTTATTAGATGGTAACAGGGTACTGTAATGTGCAATTTATTTTGGTATGGATTTCCTGTTATAATGACAAGATAATCTGGCAAAGCTATATTCCAGTTGTTAGTGCTAAATAAATATTAATGCAACTACAGTGAATAGATTTTCACTTCAATAAAAAAAATGTGCTTGTGTTTAATAGATAAAATTTATATACATATTCTTTCATACTGGTAAGATCAACGTTTATCAGTTCTTGGGTTTTCAGTTTCTCTGCTAAATTCTGGGTTTTTTTTCAAATTGTGACTTAAAGACTTTAAGATGTCACTGAACTTGGGCATCCGTTTTCATTAAATCCAAGCTTTTTATTTTAATTCTGATCTACAAGCAGCATATTTTGTAGTTTAATTTCACTTTTTACATTTACAAGACATTGGTTCCTTGTAAATTTTTCTTTAAGTTACTACGGCTAATATGTAGAGGAAATGCTTAACTAAATGGTTTTATGCTAAATGTTGAATAAATGGGGACATTTCACTATGCTGATTTGTGGTCTACCAACTCCAGACCGAAGGTGCCTTCATTGCATTGTGTCTGAAAATTTCATAGAAGGATTTAATATGTTGGTGAATGAATTCGTTAGATCAGGAGATAAAATTAACTGTTCTTAAGGAAAACAAATTTAAAAAAAATATCTAGTTTATAATGAATGCATGCATTTTATGTCTTCAAATGCAAATGTACATAGAATGCTTCTATGGGTCTGTGATTCCAGGACTCCCATTCTCCAGGAACTGCCATCTGGCCAGTTCTGAAGACAACTATAGCCTTCTCATTTGATCACATCCCTATGGCATATTTGTTGCTTTTTGCTGGTAAAGCAATGTTTTCCTGCATGGTGATCACAGAATCATAGAATGGTTTGGATTGGAAAGAACTTTAAAAGATCATCTAGTCCAGTACCCTTGCCATAGGAAAGACATCTTTCACTAGATAATGTTACCCAACACCCTATCCAATCTGATTTTGAACACTTCCAGTGGTGGGGCATCCACAACTTCTCTGGGCATCCTGTGACAGTGTCTCACCACCCTCATTGTAAAGAATTTCATCCTTATGTCCGTTCTAAACTTACCCTCTCCCAATTAAAAACCACTGCCGACTGCCCTGTCACTACAGGCCCTGGTAAATAGTGTCCCATCTTTCCTATAGGCCCATTATATATACTGAAAGGCCACAGACAGGTTTTCCTGAAACCTTTTCTTCTTCAGGCTGAACAACCCCAACTCTCTCAGCTATTCTTCATAGGAGAGTTGTTCAATCCCTCTGATCATTTTTGTGACCTTCCTCTAAACCCACTTTAACAAGCCCAGGTCTTGGGCTGTGAGCCTCAGAACTGAATACAGTAGTCTGGTTTGAGTCTCACAAGGGCAGAGTAGAGGGGCAGAATCAACTCTCTCAACCTGCTTTCACACTTCTTTTTATGCAGCCCGGGATATGACTGTCTTTCTGTCTGCAAGTGGACATTGTCGGCACCTGTCCAGCCTTTCATCCACCAGTACCCCCAACTCCTTCTCTGCAGGAATCCATTCATTCTCCAGCCTGTATTGATACTGAGGATTGCCCCAACCCAGGTGGAGGACCTTGTGCTTGGCCTTGTTGAGCCTTGTGATGTTCACATGGACCCACCTCTCAAAGCCTGTCAAGGTCCCTATGGGTAGCACCCTTTCTCTCAAAAATATCAGCTGCACCACTCAACCTGGTGTCGTCTACAAACTTGCTGAGGGTATACCTCAATCCCACTGTTAATGTAATTGATAAAGGTATTGAATAGTACTGGTCCCAGCATGGACCCTTGAGGGACACCACTTGTTGCTGATTTTCATTGGGATGTAAAGCCATTGACTGCAACTATTTGGATGCGGCCATCCAGCCAATTCCTTATCCATCTAACAGTCCATTCAACAATTCCAATTTAATGGCAGGAATGTTGTATGGAACTGTATCAAAGGCCTTACAAAAGTCTAGACAGGTTATGTCATAGCTCTTCCCTTACCCATGTGGGCACTCCATTATTGAAGGCTACTAAATCAGTTAGGCATGATTTGCCCTTGGTGAAGCCATGTTGGCTGTCTCCAATCACCTCCCTGACTTCCATATATTTTGACATACCTTCCAGGAGGATCTGTTGTTCCATGATTTTACTAGGCACAGAAGTGAGGCTGACTGGTTGGTAGATTCCAAGGTCCTCCTGTTTATCCTTTTTAAAAATGGGTGCAATGTTTCCTCTTTTCCAGTTACTAGGGACTTTGTCTGACCGCCATGGCCTTTCACATATGATGATTGCAAATATATGGCAATGTGGGTGGGTTCATATTTAGTCATGTTTTTTTTTTAAAAAAAAATTTGAAATGTAAAGATATATTCAGATTACTGGAGAATATAACTCCACAAGGTAGGGAAA
>NW_010433149.1:86030-87006 GCF_000710305.1 Buceros rhinoceros silvestris
TATGCAAACTGAATCTGTGTAGATATGTGTGCTCTACTATGCCATATTAAGGTATAAAATATATAACTTGGAGGAGATGATAAATCAAGACAGTATTTAGATATCAGGTAAAAAGTATGAGTCAACTAACCTACCATATGCGGACTCTAAAAAATGCTTCTGTTCTGAAGATGACCTTCCCATTATCAAACTGAAATAATCAAAAGTACCATGAAGTTCTGAGGCTGTGGTCTATGTTGGAGACTGTATATATTTATTCCAGAAAAAAGTAATGTGTACAAAATGATGCTTTCATTTTCATATCAAATAATTCCATTTATCTCCCTTGGCACGTCTCTAGAGGAGCACAGACCAATAACCGGAAGTTCAAATAAAATATCATCAAGTATGTCCATTAAAATCAAGGAGAATAAATGACATACATCCTAGAAATGCTTAAAATATAACTCTATATTGCCTTCTTGCTCTCCTTCCCCTTATGTCCATCTATCTACTGTTTATGCCGTAATTTTTGCTTCAGCAGTGGAATTGCATGGTTTTTCTTTTTTTCTGTGGGTCAGTTATGATACCCTTTCTGATTTAAAATATCTTATTCATGAGCTGGCTTTTTTTTTTTGTGTCAATGAGACAAATATCTGTCCTTATAAGCTGATGTTCAACTTCCTTGTTGTTGAGAAATTTTTATTGTTGCTTTACTTATGTTCATAAGGACTGACCTTGTTATTAAGTCTTATTCAGATTTCAAATGAATAAAATAAAACCTAATAATATATTAATATCCCCAATCCTTCTTTAGTTCTATTTTTCCTAAACCCCAAAATGCAACCAAATAAACCCCCCTCTATTTCTATTTTTTGACTAAATGAATCTGACCTCACACTTTAGCTTAATTACTAATCACACTATCATTACTTTAATGTTTTGTAAGACATAATTATTCACTTTTTCATTTATGTTAATACCTTCAAAAATTCCT
>NW_010433149.1:87084-106192 GCF_000710305.1 Buceros rhinoceros silvestris
GCTGATCTCTTCATGCACACACTCTGAAGATGACACATTTCTGTATCATGTGATGAGCACAAGAAGGATTAATATCATCCTGAATTCAAGGTTAATATACTCTTGCACCAAAAACTGGAGAATATGACAGGTCAGCTTTTCAACAACCACTTATCATCAAATTTAGACAACACAATATCCCCATAAATATTTCAAGCAAAATCCTACCCACTTGTGCCCATGAATATACGATTTTTTTTCACTCTAATTACATGTATTTTACAAGTACCTGGTCTTTTCATTTATCACAGTTTCCCCTTATAATCATATTTCATATCTGACAAGGTAATCATGTTGCTAAATCAGCTAAATAGTTGCCTTATGTTAGTCTTTATACGTCTGAAATAACACAAATATTTTAACTCTTTACAACATTGCATTTGGTTATTAGCACTCTTACCAATCACTCAGAAGCATAGCTTTTACATTGAAAAACACATTATTGAGAAATGGTAGCATGGCTGAGCACTGACGGAAGAATTCTTCTAAGATTGTCAAAACGGTATCTTCACTTCTCCTCAAGGTCTGTTAACCCTCAGCTAGGTTTATATTCAGGAGTTAAAAAAATCTACCCATAAACTGAGTTTTGAGATTATTCAGACATCCCACTTGTGTTTATTTCTCTTGCCAGCAATAGTTACTCCTAGACAGAGTTCCAACACCAGTAAAACATGATTCTCACCAGCTCTCTTCAAATGATGTTAAGAAGGTCTCAGCACAATGAAGGCAAGTTTCCATTTTAGCATCTTATCTCATTTGTCTGTGCTTGATAATTAACACAAATGACTTGTAATCTTATAAGCCGTAGTGCATTCTCATAAAATTTGCACTTTTATGGAACAGGCATGTTCTTTCTCACAAATGTGTGACTATGTTCAAACTCATTTAAAAATTTAAAGCCACTAAAGAAGATGGAAGTGAAGATTGTTTTAGTGGAAATAGATTGTTTCTTTTAAAAAGTGTGATTATCTGTGTAGTATTTCAGCAAAAGATTTTAGTACAATCCAGTTACCACCTAAAAATGGGCCTTAACTGACACTCAGCTAGACACTCAGCATAAAGGAGATTTCTACCCAAGGCAGTGAACACTTCAAGTATTATCTAGGTATGCAAGTCACTTTTTTTTTCTTAAATACTTTTTGTGCAGAAATAAGTTCAGCTCTTCATATGTCTTTGTACTTACTGTTTAATTAAGAAATGACAACATTCTTCTTTCCAATTTTTTTGTATCTGCCATATCTAAAAAGTGCTAAACATGAAGAATACATTACATGATATAAAAAATATCACCAAGATAAGGTTAAAAGTTAATTGTCATGTGCTATTTCAATGGATAAACTGAGTCTGATAATCATTAACATACCATACAAGTGACGGACATGCACTAACAACTGCAAAGACCATCCCTAAGACTATGATATTAAGGGACGAGATGGGATGATGCAGTAGAGCTAATCAATGTAGACATTGAGAGGAGGTCCTTTAAACTTGCTGATCTGTGCATTCTAACTTGAGCTGAGAATTCTTTTTGTAATTTATTCATTGAATTTCACCTTTCCCTGTTCTTGAATTCTCTGCGGGCAAATGAGAATACACTCAAATGTATTAATCACAGTGTCCAGAACATATTTTTTGTGAATTATTTTAGTCTGTAAATAATTTAAAAGTAGTGCATAAAAGAATTAATTTTTAAAATTTACATCAGTCTTGTCTGTTTACTTGATGTGTGAACCTAAAACCTAAATCAGGTTTTCAAATGCTTATAAATGTTTTCTTGTACATGTCTGAAATGGTCTAGGCCAAATTTACATGCTTCATTTTGCAGAAGTAATGATCTATTTAATTCATCATTAACGAGTTTTAGGTAAGTGAATACATTAACTCATTTGCATGTATGTTCTCTGAATTGTAATAAAATTGTAAGTAAAATTTTAAATATTGCATTGTTAACATTACTAAGGGCATGTGGGAGCATTTAACTACACTGCATGTATCAACACTAAATATCAAATTAGTCAATCTAAAACATTTTCCCTCTCATCTACCTATTTCTTCTTTTAAACCAAACTCACAGAAATATGTATCATAACTAGAGATGACTGTGAGAGCAAGATAGATTAACTAGTGTCCTGGTTTGAGTTAGAACAGAACTGATTCTGTTCAGAGATTTTTACTTTTCAATTAAGTCTCTTGTAACTAACCACACTTTCTGAAGTTAACGGCATATTTTTGCAGACAGTGTCTGCTTCAGGGGGTGATAATGTTTGATGTTTACAGTTACTGCCTGGGACTGGTGTGCAGAAAAGCTTCTACTTATACTTTCTGCTGTGCAGAACAAGGTCCCTGCTAAATCCGGTGTGCCACGATGGGGCTGCAGTAAGTGAAAGGCCACACTTATGGGGAGGAGCAGACAGGACAGGTGACCGTAAACTGACCAACAAGGTATTCCATCCCATAGATGTCATATTTGGTATAATGCTGAGGGTCTCTCTCGCTCTTGCTCTCCTCTTCATTGGCCAGTATCTCAGGACTCTGTTCTGCCTTCAATCCCAGTCTGCACATCCCTGAATCCAGTTCCAGAATCCAGTTCCTGAATCTGGTTCCTGTCTGCGGCTGAGCCCAGTCTGTGACTTTTCCAGTGTCTGACCACAGCATCAGTGGTGATGGTGATGTGGCTGCCATCAGGGGGGTTAGGCTCAGAGCATCTGCCATTCCTCTAGTGGACAGCCCAGCTCTAACCCTTGACACCTAGCTAACAGTAAAACGTTAGTAAAGATTTGTCTTTTAGTTTCTCTTTTTGCCTGCTGTTAAGTTTCCAATTTACATTGTGTTCTCGTTCAAGATTGGTTGGCACTATATGGTGAATTCAGCAGTACAACTCTTGCACTGCATATAGATTTGTCCTAAAATTCTTCCAATTACACCTGCTAAGACTATCTTTTTGTTAGACTTCCATTTGTCTACATATTCACCGTGTTACTGTCTGCTGCTACCTGTGAGGAAAAAACAAGCTAAATTTTATTCTCTGAGTTATGCAATGGATTTGCTATTTTTAAGTTCTAATGAGTGAATGGAAACCCGGCATTTTTAAAGGATGTTCTACTCAGAAATTTTTAAACATTTTTTTATTCCTTTGAGAAAATTAATTAGCAATGAAAAAATAAAATATTAAGTTTTGAAAATAGGTTAACAGGTGCATATGTTGAAATCCAGCTGGTTACCTAAGAGTTATCCATTCATTTGAGTACTAGTCTGGAACTATCAATAAAATTTAAAAAGAGATTATTCCATGCATGTATTTCTAAAAGGCCTTTCAAATGTCAGAAATGATGGTGCTTTATATGTTTTTAGGTACTGCTCATGTTTATGTCTGGATCAGTTAATGAAACTGATGCAGCACAAAATTAACAAAAAATGAGTGTTGAATTTTTTCTCTATTGTCTAATGTCTTACCTAAAAGGTTGAAAAGAATGCTGAAAATTCATGGTCAGTAAAAATACAGTACTGTAAAAAGCATAAAAACACACTAAGGAAAATAAAAAGCAAGAAACTGGCATGGTCAGGAAGGACAAGGCACTGCTGGAGCTGAACTTGTCAAGAGACACAAAGAATAATAAGAAGGGCTTCTACAGGTATGTCAATCAGAAAAGGAAGATGAAGGAAAGAATACCCCCTCTGATGAGCAAGACTGGCAAGCTGGTAACCACAGACGAGGAGAAGCTTGAGGTAAACAACAACTTTTTTATCTCAGTCTTCACTGGCAACCTCTCTTCTCACACCTCCCAAGATGTCACAAGATGTGGACCAGGGGAGCAAAGTTCCTCCCACTGTCAGAGAAAATCAGGTTTCTGACCACCTGAGGAAACTGAACTACATAAGTCTGTGGGACCTGACAAGATGCATCTCAGACTTCTGAAGGAATTGGCTGATGGAGTTGCTAAGCCACTCTTCATGACATTTGAAAAGTCCTGGAAGTCTGGTGAAATCCCTGGTGACTGGAAAAAGAGAAACATTGCACCCATTTTTAAGAAAGTGTAGAAAGGAGGACCCTGGGAACTACTGACCTATCAGCCTCTGTGCCTGTGAAGATCATGGTACAGATCTTCCTAGAAGCTCTGGTAAGGTATATAGAGGACAGGAAGATGATTTGAGACAGCTGTCATGGCTTCACAAAGGACAAGTCCTGCCTGACCAACCTAGCGGCCTTCTATGATGAAGGAACTACATCAGTGGACCACAGAAGAGCTACAGAGGTCATCTATCTGGGCTTCTGTAAAACTTTTGGCATGGTCCCCCACAACATCCTTCTCTCTAAATTGGGAAGAGTTGGATTTGATGGGTCGACTGTTCAGTTGATGATAAAGAATTGGCTGACTGGTCACATCCAGAGGGTAGTGGTCAATGGTTTGATGTTCAGATGGGGATTGGTGACAAACGGCGTCCCTCAGGGGTCTGTATTGGGACATGTACTTTTTAATATCTTCTTCAATGACATAAGCAGCAGGATCAAGTGCACCTCGCTAGTAGTGGAAAAGACCACAGTGGTGCAAGTTGATTTGTTTCTCCTGAAGGACTGCAGCCCAGGAAGAAGCCACACTTGAGCAGGGGAAGTGCGAGGAGGAAGGAGTATCAGAGAGACCACTGACTCTATAGTGTGTGTTCATTCTGACCTTAATGATCCATCCTCCATCCCACTGTACTGCATAGGGGTGCAGAGAGGACTTCGGTGTGAAAAAAAAATAGTTGGCCATGGGAAAGATAGGAAGAAAAGTGTTGTTTTAATAGCTGGTTTTGTGTCTTGCTACATGAATCTATTTTAATTAACAGAAAATTAAATTAATTTTGCTTGATTCTGCTTGCCTATGACAGTAATTGGTAAACAAACTCTCTATCTTTATCTTGACCCATGAGCTTTCTCAGCCTATTTTCTCCCCTGTCCTGTTGAGGAGAAATGAGAAAGTGGCTGGGTAGTTTTCTGGCTGTTAGCCAAGGCCCATCAATCACAAAAGCTGACAATTATTTTCTGTCACTTTCAAACTACATTGAATTTTAATCATTACAGTTGATATTGCTGTTGTTATTGATGCTTATATTAATGGAAGAAAACTTCATTAATTCTTAAATTCTGTTGTTAGGCAACACACTTTTCTAATTAGAAATATCTAAGAGATTGAAGTATTCTGACACGTTCCTTTGATTTCAGAGCAAATTTTGAGCCCTAACTGGTAGCTGAGTATAGGGAGGTCTCTCTGGTAACCCTTCACAGTTAATTTGGAGGTTTGGAGACTAAGAAACAAGAATTTTCTCACTTTTGATGTCTACTGAGGCTCTAACACACTACATTGCTAGAGACAAGTGACAAACACTTTTTATATGAGAGGAAAACCTTCAAGCTAAATTTCTATTTAATCAAACTCAGTTTGACTGAAGCAGAGGTGTCAGAATGGACTAACAAACTGCATTGAATAAATGAGATTAATCCTAATATGCTCCTCTGAGTACTAGGAAATAAGAGCAAACTCATTCCCTTTTGTCAGTCCCCGAAAAAATTGCATTACCTTGCTTCATTTTCCACAACTATATGAGCTACTTATACAAAACCTAGCCTCCCTGACAAGATTAAGGCTGGACCCTACTGAAATCAAAGCATTTTAAGTGGAGAGAAAGATGACACAGTTTTAACTACTTGTCAGGATATTCCATTACATGGACATTGTAAAGGAATATATTTGAAAAGACAATGTAAAAAATAATACAGTATGAAGATAGTAAGCATATCATATCGGCTATAAAAATATATCAGTAATTGTTGTATGATTTAGTTCATTACTAGTCAGCTTTAGTTCCTTTTTTATTTGTTGTCACAATATAAAAGGGTCCCTGTCAGAGACTGAAAAAAACCTAATGTCTCAACATCACTAGAAGCTGGAAAGAACTGAGACAGAACATTGCTGAACCACGAACCAGAAATGTCCCATTTTACTAGAAAAGCCTCTGTTTTATTCCTAAAACCTTAGTAACTGTGAGACAGGTATCCTGTTTTTGTACACCTTCCCTGGAACGAAGTCAGACCCTGTGCATGAGCTCAGGCCCTGGACCATACTAGGCATGCACACCACCGCCGAGTGACTGGGTGAAGGAGGTCAGTTCTAGAAGATGCAAAATGTCCCTGTGGACACTGTCTTGCTGGACATTAGGTAACAGAATGCCTCAGATAACCACATGGCTTACAGGGAACAAGCAAGCTTTGCATTTGCAGCATATCGATAGTAGCAAGAACAACCAGCACCATGGAGACAGACAGACAGGATGAAGTAACCACAAACTTCTCTGGATACGGCTGTCTTCAGAGGTGTGATAACAGCATAGAGGTGTGATAACGGTTTTACTACAAGCAGGTGGAAAGCACCTGTTTTTCTACAAGCCCAGCGAGAAAGATGATGGAAAGGAGGATGGCAATGTCTTACGACCCCCGAAGACCCCCAAAAGGCACTTAATGCAAGCACGTTGGAGGAACAAGGAAGGAGGGACTTATGCAAAGGGCTTCTAAGAATTCCTGCCCAAATACTAAGAGAAGGTGGGGATATGGACAACAAAAGGGGTTGCTGCACTATACCATGCTGGGATGTCCACCCACCCATTCTGAAAGATGGACTTTCGAGATGTTGATTCTCCATGGTGGTATCTCTCGCTCAATCTCTCTCTCTCCCTCTCTCTCTCTCTCTCTCTCTCTCTCTCTCTCTCTCTCTCTCTCTCTCTCTCTCTCTCTCTCTCTCTCTCTCTCTCTCTCTCTCTCTCGGGATGTCCACCCCAGCCACTCTGAAAGATGGACTTTTGGGACGCTGATTCTCTGTGGTGGTACTTCTCTTGTTCTCTCCCCTCTCTCTCTCCCCTATTACCCTTTTTTGTGTGAGTGAAATAAAGAGCAAACATATGTGCTTGACACCGTTTGTGTCTTAATTCTGTCGCCGAGAAATCGCACCTTCCACAAACAGACTTACTGGTTCATGACAGTCCCAAAGAGAAGGGCCTTATTGCACCAGCAGATGACACGCATATCAGTGGAAACATATAACTTTGGGTGAAATAATAAACGGCTTCCTATCTGTCATAACAGTCATACTCCAAGACAATGTAAGTAGCACACTTTAAAAGAATTTTCTCCTTTATCGGTGTGATAAAGGAGAAAAGACAAAAATTACAGTGTATATTTTTAATTAAATAAGATGTGATTTCAGACAAATAGCTGGGATCTAGGATGTTAGTGTTCTTGCTATATGAAAGGGTGTAAGAATTTCTAACTGTAGTCTTTTCTAGTAAAATACTTTTGATTTTTGATCACCATTATCATACATGATTTTCAATTTAGTAATTCTTAGTGAAATTTGTTCTTTTGGTCTTTTTCTGTTTACCCTGTAACCTTCAAAAAAGGTGCTTTAAATTAAACCTGGGCAAATTACAGTAGTTCAAAGCAGGTGGTGGTTAAAACGATTGTATGAGACAATATTAAACTTACAGACCTGATTCTAAAATGTTCAGAACACATCCTTTTCTCTACGTTTTTCACTCATGACAGCTGCAGCAAGGCAGAAAATGAATACACACCTCCTGGCACAGGGTCCATGGGATGATGTTTATCCCCTACTGCTTGCCCAGAAATGCCGTGATTCATTTCTACTGTCTAGGCTTTTGTTCTCTTATCAGGTTCAAATCTCTGTTTTCTGTTTCAAATTTTGCAAGAAATATTAGACCTATGCTTTTAATCCAACCTAGCAAAATTATCGCCCCCACACCCTTCCCCCCCTCATAAAAGAAAAAAAAAAAGAGGCGACAACAGCAATAAACCTGTTATGCAGACCATTTCCAATTGTGTGTTTGGAAGGTTTTAATGAGAAAAGTGCTCTCTGGGTGACTTGAGAGAGTAAATCACCGAATCACAGGATCATCTGGTTGGATGAGACCTTTAAGATCATCGAGTCCATTTGCTCTTATTTTCCCTCTTTTAGAGACAGTAGCAATAAGGAAGTCAGTTTTCCACAGAAGAAAAAAACCAGCAACAACCCATAGCCTGTTTCATAAAATAGAATCAATATTTTTAATACCTCTGTGAAGGTAGTTAGACCTCAAGATATAAAGCAAAATTAAATAGTAATATAAGGGAAGTTTCTAGAAACAAGAAGGCATCCTTCAAAAAGAAAATTGAAGGCATCATAAAATGTGAAAGCAAAAAAACCCCAGTAATTAAAAAGAACAAACAAGTGGCAAAAGGAAACAAAACTACTATTACTTTTTTTTCACACACGTCAGGGTCAAGTAGTCTGTACAGCCATGTAAAAAGAGTACTAAAAAAACAAGCAGAAAAAGAGTCATGGTTGAGTGGCTGCAGTGGTGATCCTTACAGAAGAAAAAGGGGAGAGGAGAGTCCCATTAGGCAGCCACTCTCAGTGGGAGACTTATCAAGATCTGTCTGAAACCAAGTGATTGTAGGAGAGTTTATGGAAAAAAACAACAAATGAACAATAATGAATTTCCAGGACCAGATGTTATTCACGTGTGAGAACTAGAGGAACTGAAGGATGAAATATCTGAATTACTAGGTTTCATGTAGCTTTTTACTTTAAAGAGTCTTAGATGCTGAAGATCAGAAGGTTGAATATTTTACTTTGATTTTTTTTTTTTAACAGATTCCAAAAGAGTAGAGGGAAACTATTTAGTTTACATAGATTTAAAAAGGCCTTTGGATAGAGTCTTTCACACAAAGCTTTTAAGTAAATTACGTAGCATGAGCCATTTGTTGCGTACATATATGACTGGTTAAGAGAAAGAATACACAAAGAGAAGTAAATTGTCAGTTCTTGAGTTGGAGACAGGTTATCAGTGCTGGTAAGCAGGGGTCTGTACTGCAAAACATATTCATCATTGACCTGGAAAGCAGGAGATCACTGAAAAGAAAAAGGCTGCTGACAATACTGTATTATACAGGATAGTAAGGATGAAAGCTGAGTGTGAGGAATTGAAAAAAGACTGTGTAAGACTGAAAGTGCAACAAAGTGACAAATGAAATTCAGTGTACGTAAATGTAAAGTGATGTACAAGGGACAAAAACAATCCTAATTTCACATACAAAATTATAGGCTCTAAACTAATCATTATCTCCCAAGAGTGATATCTTGGGGTTGTAAAAAACCATACCCTGAAATACCAGTTTAATAATACTAGTGGTCAGGCAGAAAAAAAATCCCCAAAAAGTAGGAACTGTTAGGAGAAAAAGATAGAACAGAACATAAGCCCCCATAAGTCAGCTGTTAGCTGACTTTCCCACATCTTGAATAATGTGAGCTGTTCTAATTTAAAAAAAAAAGTATGCAATAGACTTGGAAAAAATGCAGAGAAAAGCAGCAAAACACAGAATACTTTCTGTACAAGGAATGGCTGAATAGGCTAAGAACATATCATCTAAGTAGTATTACTTAAAGGAGATATGATAGAGGTCTAAAAAATCAGGAGTAGCAGAAAGATGACAACAGATTATTCTCTGTTCACGTTAGTGAGACCCTGGGCTTGAGACAATCATGCCAAGGTTACAAGTCAGCTTATCTAGGTAGAGATGTGATGAGCTGTTGTGGGAATTACTGTATCAAGGGTGGAGGTGGAACAAGGATTTTACTGAGTCTAGAAGTCTCAGCTAAGGGACATTCTTCTCAGCACAGCAGGAACAGTGTACTAAACCATACGGTTCATTCTTCCTTTTACACTCATGGGAGAAATTCCAGTTTATGTTCATATTAGACACAGAAGTAGCACAGATTTCCTTGGCTTACTGAGGTTTCTAATCTTCTGAGGACACCACTGCTCAACATCTGCTTGAATTTATGAGGACAAGAAAAAAGAAATGGAGCATTTTCTAATATACCCTGCTATGGGGGACTTCCTACTGCTTGACACCTGAGTGTCGTGAAAAGCAGCTCAGCTAGGGGTGTCCTGACATTTGTGGTTACGGGGACCTGGGAATATTGAAGAATTTACATGCTCTAACAACACGGGCAGCCCTTGGTCGGGGTAACCTCTTTGCTAACATGTTACTGATTGTATTTGAGCTCTTAAAGGTGACGGAAGGTGACACATATCAGCATTCTCCTTGCTCTGTTTACCTGTATCACAGAGGAATCTCTGAAATGCATTGAACTGGAAGATTTTGACCAGAATATATGTGTCCTAGGCCTTGTCCCTTCTCTTCCAAGAGGAGACTCAATACGCTTGAGAACATGTAGCAGAAAACTTGTTAGGGAAAGTCCATCATTTTCTTCTGTAAGTGGATCTGATTCAGAGAGGAAGGACAGACATCTGTACTGAGAGAGCACGACAGCATGGAGAGGATTAACTGGCTAATGAGCAGTACTCTTTGCAGAAAGACACCACGTGAGTCCTGCCTACCCTCCACAGATGTTTTGTCCCAGACACTTACTTGAGAGGGATCAGTGGCAGGGCAGATGTAGGCGCTCTGGCAGGCACACCAGAAGTTCAGAGTCCAACTGACTAGAGCCAAAAGGTCTATAGTCTCACTGACCTGACCTGCCTCTGTGTATGCCAGGGCTTCTGGCTCTTGAGAGGTACATTACCAGCAACAACAACAAGGCCACCTCCTACATGACTTTCTGAGTACCAAACCCAGCACATCCTATCAAAGGAGTCAGAGGGAAAGCCTTATGACAGTGGAGTAGAGCTGGCCTAACATGAGGCTGTCCTGGACCAAAACAGGCTCTATTAATCAGGTCCCGCCTGGGCTTGACCGATCTCTCTGCAGCAGCGTACAGCCTGGAGATAGATGTTGCTGTCAAACATGTGGCTACAAAACCTTTCTAAGGCTTTTAGACCCCCTCTTTTGAGTCTTTTCCCACCCTTATCATGAAAAAGCATCACAGGTACAGCATTTAGAGCTACCTTTGCAGCAAAACACCATGAAAGATGGAGTCCTAACTATTAGCTTCATGTTCCTAAGGTTATAAATAAATAAATAATTTTAAATGCCATTTAGCTATTAAGAAAATAGAATTACTCTTCCTGAAGAAATGTCAACTTTGCTTACTCCTTTTTTTTTTTTTTTTTCCATAAAAATTTTAAAATTCCAGGCTGGTTTTCACCCTAATTCTAAGGGGTGCGAGTAGCATGACATATCAAGTTATACAATCCTTGTAATCTCGTTATTTGCATTTCAGGTTACACAATCCAGAGTCTGAAAATAAACATTATTTTTATTTTCCTATATATCTGTAGAATAATAAAGTAATATTACCAATCTACTGTGTGATCCTGACTTACAAACAGGAGGATGCACTAGAATTATCACTAAAAAATGAGCAACTTAATGCTTTGTAAGGCAGAGGGACTACAGAGAGATAGGGTTGTCTGAGTCCTCTAAAGCTTGAACAACCTGACTCGGAATAAATAGATCAGTATCAAACTTTACTAGTTGATTCAGATTACCAGGGGTATTCCCAGTTCAAATTTTTATTGTATACACAATTTGTCCTCTTGAAAGAGAGTAAGAAGTTCCATAAGACTGCATAATGCCAGTTCTGATTTATAAATGAACAATCAGAGGTTTTAAAAATGGTTTTTCCTGTTAAAATATCTTAATATAACATTGTTGAAGACATTTTTATTTGTGGGTTAGATGCAGAGACATATCTGAAGCATAAACCATAAATATGCATACTGTTTTTTTGGGTTTGTTCTGGGTTGATTTTTTTTTGTTTTCGATGGGGGTCGGGGGTTGGTTTTTTCTTTTTGTTTGTTTGTTTGGGGTGGTTTTTTGTTTGGGGTTTTTTTGGGGGGTGGTTTTAATTAGCTGTTAAATATTAAGCTTTATTTTTAGTAGTCTTTTATGCAATTGTGTAGCTGATGCCGTTCTGTGCCTGTGTCCTGTCCTGCAGTGCAAATAGCAGCATGTCAAAAGCAAATGGCCTGCCAATTAATCTAAGCAATGTTGAACACAGGGAATTTGCTAACCCACAAGCAGCTGAGGTATAGTTTACTTGCTGTGACATCTGGTACCTGTTATTTAAACAAAAGGTTATTTTGCGAATTTCTCATGTGATCAGAGAGGTCTGATGGGGTAACATTTCAGGTCTGAAAACTGAAGAACATGTAAACAATACTGGAATGTCAGGTTTTGTCATATATAAAATATTCTGAATGTGGTTTTATTTCAGTTTTTAAAGAGAGAGGATAAATGAAACCTCTCCATCTTAAGCAATAATAAAGAGTCTCATTCTACAGCACTTTGCATCCACATCAAATTTCTAAACGAATGTCAGAGTTCTCTGTGCGTAACACACTGGGGAAGGTTGATACCTTCATCTTGAAGCATTGAAGAGGTATTGGATAATTATGCCTCTTTAGCAGATATGAAGCATTGAAATACTCTCACAATAAGAACAGCAAGAGGAGTGGGAATGTGAGGATATAAGCTGTTTCATTTTCATTAAGTATCTTGAATAAAATGTAGAAATTATTCCTTGGTGGTATGCAACAAACGGGGAAATACCTGGGAACAGCCTGTCATTGCCATCCAACCTGCATGTCAAATAGGAAGGAAGTACTCTGGAAGATAATGAAATGCAGTTAAAGACATACATCTAATATGTATCTGATTGAACAGGGACATTTAAGGGAAAGGGAAACCTTAATTCTGTTGTTACCTACCTTTAGCATTCTTGAATTTTCATTCTCATTGTTTATCACCAGTTTTTCTATATAAGGTAACATATGTTACGGATGTGAAGCTATGTATGTTTTTTGAAAGACTAACTTTTTTATTATTATAATTATTAGTTATTTCCATGCATCTCAGAAAATTCTACAGACAATGACTGGAGTGGCACTTACTCTGCTCTGCTTATATGGAGTCTAGAGACCAGTGAAGTAAAACCCACAGATTTTCTTATAAAACACAGCCTTTGTGGTATCAGTCTGCAAACACTTATTGTCATTTTTTAAAAATGGGCAACAAAGCTGACAGTGTTTTCTGAAACACATCCCTTGCAGTGGGACATATCAGGAAACTCCCAGCTGCATTAAACTATGAAAATATTGAGATTCCTTACAACTAACTAGCACTGTAAAAATCAAAGCTTCCTTCCCAGAAACAGAAGTGAACCCCTTAACCGCACCAGTGAGCAGTTCCTTACCTACAATGTGACAGTGACTGCCCGTCTGTGTGGGGAATCCACGCATTTTCTGGTAAGTAAAAAAGGCTAACAGCATGTATCCATGCAAATGATATATAGGGAAAACCCTGGCGACCGTATTTGAACTCTCTTTATTGAGAGTATGAACTCTCTTTATTGTCGACTACACTGATGCTGTCATCTAAAGGTAAAGAGGTATTCAGATCAGACTCCTACTAAAGCATGAATGTCTAGAAAATATAGACTAGAAACATTATGAGATTTTTTCCTACAACTTCACAAGGGGACTTGAATATTTCTAATCTTAAAATCTTTCTCAAATGCAGTTCAAAAGAGAACTTTGGCACTAAGGTCTGTATTCTGATTTCTGCTACACCAGTAATAATTCTGAGAGGAATTTACAAATTTCTCTCAGTTTAGTGAAGTTATCTGCAATTCACTGTGTAAAAATCAGATTAGTAAGTAATCATGTTTCATTCTGAAAAGTTTTTCCATAATTCTAGTCAGAAAAATTTAGAAAAAAAAAAAAAAGAGTTTAAGATCACAGAATTACTGTTGATTACATATGATGGAGTCACTAAAAATAAGAAAACACAATACCAGAATACTAAGGTCTTGTACTGAGAAGTCATGATGTGGTGCCTAGTTCAAACCATCAAACTAACATATGAATAGATTAAATTTTGGAAATTGTAATTCATCTAATACGTTCTCAAGCTCTCCTGGACTGGAATTAAGGCATTAGGCCATGCCTATAACTGTTTCACCTCTGCCGTCAAGGAGATAGTCACACGTTACAAATTGGAGGATTGGGCCCAATGCTCTTTTACTTAATGCACCATTTAAATTGTGCTTGGACTAACTAGAAATACAGTTTGGCTTATTCCAGCTTCAAGGAAAATAGAATCATTGCTGTATGATAACTTAAATTTACTCTTTGCACAATGAATCACTACTCACTGAATTGTATCTCATGAACATTCAAGACTTGCTTTTATATGTTTCCCTCTGATTTTTTGAAAGGGAAGGATAAATTATCTCATTCAACATGTAGGTCTTACTAGAACATATTTTTGATATACTGTATGCTTCTTTTTACTTTTGGCAGTTATAGCAAATAGTATTATCTACATATTACTGGAATTTGCAGTCTGCTCTGACATAAGGTTTAAAATTACCTTGGTGTGTTTTCCATACAAAATTATTACATTTTCTCTTCTTCTTAGAATCTTACTTTGTTTCACACATTTAATACATATTTTTATTATTTTTATTATTATGTATCTTTTATGAGATGAAAGGGCATGCAACTGAGTTCTGAAGTAAATATGATTGTTTTCGCAACTCAATTATTTATCTTGGTGTTACAGAGGTAAAGAATTTTTCCCTATTGCAAATAGCTTATTTTTATGTCAAGATTCCCAGAGGAGGGTAGTATGAACATTCATTATACACTTTGTATTACTACAGAAACTAAAACTTTCCTTAAGATGCAGTATATAAAAAGTAGAAACTAAGCAAATTATCATCAGCTCTAAGTTCAGCAGCAGCAGCAGCCACACCATAAACTTTTTCGCATTTAGACAGAAACCCATTTACAGTGATGTTAACCTCCATTAACCTTGAAAGATCTTTTAAAGTGATGAAACTTTGGGATGTTTCATAAAATGTATATTACTCTATCATTAAAAGAAAATCAAGCAGTGAGCTCACATCCTGTTACTGAAGAAATGGTCTTCCCTGGGAATTAGCCTGCCTCTATAAATCATGACTGAGGTTATTTTAGAAAACGTATTTTTAAGTGTTGGTCAAAAATGCAAAAGACCTACTTGAATCAAACTGAGAGGAGTAGTGCTTTACTCTTTATAACACCTGTGTGTAATTTTAAAGTGTTTGGCAGATGCAGATTTCTGGGTTTCTGTCATATGCATTATACTTCTGCAACTTTGGAGGCAGAGAAGCAGAGAAAGGATAAAAAAGTCGAGGTGTTTGCGGCCATGCACAGGACCAATCTTTATTTAAGCTTCTGGTGCCATCTTGTGGTTGGATAAAGAATAGCCCGTCTTATAAAAGAATAAAAAATGTAGCTGGAAAATTGTGTATTTTGCATAGAGTTCCCACAGAAAAATACGTTGCTTTTTTTTCCCTTAAGCTCAATTTTCTAAACTATATCTTCAAAAATTACAGCAATGCAAATTAGGGAGTAAAAATTGTTTCTAAGACACAGATTTCCTGAGAACTATTGTAATCAGTATTATCTCTGCCCTCTGAAGCAAATCTAGATCTCCCAACAAAGGTACATAGCAGGATTCTGGGGAAAATGGGCCTCAAATTATATCCAGCACAGCAATTGTTGTGCTTTACGGCTAAGTAGCTCAGTTATAACACCTTCAGCTTCAGAGATTCAGTAGAATTCTCTAATCTGGCACTCCCTAATTCTTTCCCTTATGTACCAACAAGTAAAATCTAACCGTAAACTGCTGTCAAATCCAATTAAGTCTTTCTATGCTGTTTATAACCTCATACCTTAATTAGAATTATAGAGTCATAGAATCATTTTGATTGGAAGCGACCATCTAGATCATTGAGTCCAGCCATTAACCCAGGACTGCCAGGTCACCACTAAACCATGACCCTCAGCACCACATCAGTAGGTCCTTTAGATATTGTCAGGGATGGGGACTCCACCACTTCCCTGGGCAGCCTGTTCCGATGTTTCAAAACCCTTTCAGTGAAGAAATTGTTCCTAATATCCAACCTAGATCCCTACAGTGAAAGCTGAAGACTTTTCCTCTTGTCCTACCATTTGTTACTTGGTTGAAGAGACCAACCACCACCTCACTGCAACCTCCTTTCAGGTAGTTGTAGAGTGATAAGGTCTCCCCTCAGTCTCCTTTTCTCCAGACTAAATAAACCCAGTTCCCTCAGCTGCTTCTCATACGTCTTGCGCTCTAGACCCTTCACCAGCTTCATTGCCCTTCTCTGGACATGCTCTGGAACCCCAATGTCTTTCTTGTAGTAAGGGGCCCAAAACTCAACACAGTATTTGTGGTGCAGCCTCACCAGTGCTGAGTACAAGGGCATGATCACTTCCCTTCTCCTTCTGGTCACACTATTTCTGATACAAGCCAAGATGCCATTGGCCTTCTTGGCCACTTGAGCACACCGCTGGCTCATATTTAGCTGGCTGTTGGCCAAGTCCCCCAAATCCTTTTTCATCAGGCAACTTTCCAGCTGCTCTTCCCCAATCCTGTAGCATTGCAAGGGGTTGTTGTGACCCAAGTATAAGACCTGGCACTTTGCCTCGTTGAGCCTCATACAATTGACCTTGGCCTATACACTCAGCCTGTCCGCATCTCTCTGTGATCTCTCTGTTGGTCTTCAAGCAGATCAACACCCACCTAACTTGGTGTCATCTGCAGACTTACTGAGGATGTATTTGATCCCCTCACCCAGGTCATTGAGAAAGATGTTAAAGAGAACAGACGCCAACACTGAGCCCTGAGGAACACCACCTGTGGCCAGCCACCAACTGGATTTAACTGCATTCACCACCATTCTTTGGGCCCAGCCATTCAGCCAGTATTTTATCCAGTGAAGGTAATAATCATCCAAGCCATGAGCCATGAGCATAAGTTTCTCTAGAAGAATGAAGCGGGAAACAGTGTCAGAGGCTTAATTAAGCTCTAGGCAGACAACATCCACAGCATTTTTCTTGTCCACTAAGGGTGTCACATTGTCATAGAAGGAAGTCAGGTTAGTCAAGCAGGACCTGCCTTTCATAAACTCATGCTGACTGGGCCTGAACACCTGGTTGTCCAGTATGTGATAGCGCTCAAGATAATCTACTCCATAACTTTCCTTGGTGCCAAGGTAAGTCTGAAAGGCCTGGAGTTCCCTGGATCCTCCTTCCAGCTGTTTTTGTAGATGGGAGTCACATTTGCTGACCTTCAGTCAATTTGGACCTACCCAGTTAGCCAGGACTGCTGATAAACAATAGGAAGTGTCTTGGTGAGCACTGCCACTAGCTCCCTCAGTATTCTTGGGTGGATCCCACCCAGCCCCATAGACTTGTGTGCATCTAAGTTGTGTGGGAAGTAACTGGCCATTTCCTCTTGGATTATGGGAGCTTCATTCTTCTCTCCTTTCCTGTCGTCCATCTCAGAGGGCTGGGCACTCAGAGAACTACTAGTCTTACTACTTTGCTGAGGCAAAGGCAGCATACAGTACATCAGCCTTTTCCTCATCCTTAGTCACTATGTTTCCCCACATCCACACATCACCCCCCGCATCACCATCCCTGCATCCAATAAAAATGGACATTCTCTTTGGTCCTCATTTTTGTTGTCAATGTGTTTGCAGAAACAATTTTTACTGTCTTTTATAGCAGTAGCCAGATTAAGTTCTAGTTAAGCTTTGGCCCTTCTAATTTTCTCCCTGCATAGCCTCATTAAATCCTTGTAGTTGTCTTGAGTGGTCTGCCCCTTCTTCCATAGGCCGTAGACTTTCCTTTTCTTCCTCAGTTCCAGCCTAAACTCACTATTTAGCAAGGCTGGTCTTATTGTCCACTGGTTCATCTTCTGACACACGGGGACAGCCTACTCCTGCACCTTAAAGATTTCCTTCTTGAAGAACGTTCAGCCTCCCTGGACTCCTGTGCTTCACAAGGGACTCTGTCAAACAGTCTCCTAAACAGGCCAAAGTCTGCCCTCCTGTTAGCACAGTCTTCTTGCCAGTGACCAAAAAACCCCGAACCAAAACCAAACCAAAAAAGAACAACAAAAAACCTCAAACCAAAACAATAAGAAAATCCAACCTACCAAAAAAACCCTAAACTGGTATCTTTCTTACCAGAAAAAGCAGTTCCTCGTTCAACTAACTGGTAATTCTGAAAGAACTTCCCTGAAATTTTGCCTCTCATTTTCCCTGTTGAAGCTGTGCTATTGCCCGGCCATCTGTAATAAATGTAAAAACAGGAGAAAGACAAAAAAATAAATTAAAAAAAGAGGTCTCTAGTTCTGTAGCCTTGCTGACAACATGCCTGTGTAACTGAAGGGTCTTGTGTTTTGATCCTTGTTGGTATATTTTTTGCATGCATTCATACACCTCATGTTAAGGACACGTTACGTGGTATGTTTGTAGAGCTCTGCAAGTTGTTCAGAAGTCTGAGTGACACCCTTCATTGACAATTTTTCCAATTACCACACTACAGAATCATATTCTGGTTTTCTTGTCCCCTCACTAACTTGATTAATCTTACATTTTCGCCACACTGCCCTAATGATACAACTTCAGCAAATGGGAGATGAAAAGTATTGGTTTGGAAAGCCTTATGAAGGCTAATGGACTGGATCCGGATTTTTCACTTTCTGAAGAAGTGTTCCAGAACCATTTGTGAACTGTTTGACAACTCATGAGAAATGACTACCATTCTTTGTGATTTTTAATAAAAATGTCTGTGACTGCTGGCCTATGTACAGAACGCTGTTTTCTGTGCATGTGTCAGAAAGCCTTTTTGGACTGTTAGCTCCAGGATCAGCAGTCAGTGCATTTACACATGGGACTGTTTAATTTACAGGTTGCAGACATGCTTAAATTATAATAAAAGGCATCACTGTGCTTAGGTGAAAGTTCAGCACCTGTACTTGCAATATACAGAAGAACACCCTAACTTTAGCTTGATTACCTGTTAACTGCAGTTCAGCAAATCAAGAAAATGACTGAGATCAGAGTCTGCAATCAATCGTATAGAGTGGTTCACGGTCACCTTGCTTTAGCTTAGCAATCTCGAGGTCTTCATCCGCAGAGTGTTTTGCTCTTTACACCTCACAGTTGTTTGTGAACTATTACAGAACCACTCTTCTAGGTGCTTTTGGGGG